>NW_026910482.1:0-124000 GCF_963691925.1 Scomber scombrus
ACCAGCCCTGTCGTTTTTAAAAAAATTTGCCCACTTTGGAAAATCCTTCACAATTTTCACAAAACACCCCAACTGTGCTTGATTTTGCTCGTTTTTCACTCATCCCGCCCCCCGGCCACTTTTAGCAAGTTTTGGGAAAATCCCCATTTTTGACTTTTTCGACACTTAACAGCCCTGTCGTTTTTTTAAATTTTTGCCCACTTTAGAAAATCCTTCACAATTTTCACAAAACACCCCAACTGTGCTTGATTTTGCTCGTTTTCACTCAGCTCGCCCCCTGGCCCCTTTTATCAAGTTTTGGGAAAATCCCCATTTTTGACTTTTTCGACACTTAACGGCCCTGTCGTTTTTTTTAAATGTTTGCCCACTTTGGAAAATCCTTCACAATTTTCACAAAACGCCCCAACTGTGCTTGATTTTGCTCGTTTTTCACTCATCCCGCCCCCTGCCCCCTTTTAGCAAGTTTTGGGAAAATCCCCATTTTTGACTTTTTCGACACTACCGGCCCTGTCTTTTTTAAAAAATTTTACCCACTTTGGAAAATCCTTCACAATTTTCACAAACCGCCCCAACTGTGCTTGATTTTGCTCGTTTTTCACTCATCCCGCCCCCCTGGCCCCTTTTATCAAGTTTTGGGAAAATCCCCATTTTTGACTTTTTCGACACTTAACGGCCCTGTCGTTTTTTTAAATTTTTGCCCACTTTGGAAAATCCTTCACAATTTTCACAAAACACTCCAACTGTGCTTGATTTTGCTCGTTTTTCATTCAACCCGCCCCCCTGGCCCCTTTTAGCAAAGTTTGGGAAAATCCCCATTTTTGACTTTTTCGACACTACCGGCCCTGTCGTTTTATTCAATTTTTGCCCGGTTTGGAAAATCCTTCACAATTTTCAAATTACACATCAACTGTGCTTGATTTTGCTCGTTTTTCACTCATCCCGCCCCCTGCCCCCTTTCAGCAAGTTTTGGGAAAATCCCCATTTTTGACTTTTTCGACCCTTAACGGCCCTGTTGTTTTTTTAAATGTTTTCCCACTTTGGAAAATCCTTCACAATTTTCACAAAACACCCCAACTGTGTTTGATTTTGCTCGTTTTTCATTCAGCCCGCCCCCCTGGCCCCTTTTAGCAAAGTTTGGGAAAATCCCCATTTTTGACTTTTTCGACCCTTAACGGCCCTGTCGTTTTTTTCAAATTTTTGCCCACTTTGGAAAATCCTTCACAATTTTCACATAACGCCCCAACTGTGCTTGATTTTGCTCCTTTCTGACTCAATCCGCCCCCTGGCCCCTTTTTGCAAGGTTTGGGAAAATCCCCATTTTTGACTTTTTCGACACTGTCATTTTTTTTCAATTTTTGCCCACTTTGGAAAATCCTTCACAATTTTCACATTACATTTCAAAACTGTGCTTGATTTTGCTTGTTTTTCACTCAGCCCGCCCCCCTGGTCCCTTTTAGCAAGTTTTGGGAAAATCCCCATTTTTGACTTTTTCGACACTACCGGCCCTGTCGGTTTTTTTAAATTTTTGCCCACTTTGGAAAATCCTTCACAATTTTCACTAAACGCCCCAACTGTGCTTGATTTTGCTCATTTTTTACTCATCCCGCCCCCCGCCTACTTTTAGCAAGTTTTGGGAAAATCCTCATTTTTGACTTTTTCGACACTAACGGCCCTCTCGGTTTTTAAAATTTTTGCCCACTTTGGAAAATCCTTCACAATTTTCACATAACGCCCCAACTGGATGAGGGTTAGGGTTAGGGTTAGGGTTGGGGTTATCTTGGTGAGAAAAGACGTTTTAAGCCATAAATACATTTTTGTAAGCCATTCTCTAAAGAACTGCTGGAAAGGCTGTTTTATTAACAGAAACAATTCAATATGGTGAATTCTGTATTATGTACATTTATTCTCCATTCCCAGACAGAATAAGTGATTCAGTGTGCATTTGGATGAGCTTGGTGAGAAAAGACGATTAAAGCAATAAAAATATGTTTGTAATACATTCTCTTAACAGAACTGCTGAAAACGCTGTTTTATCAACAGAAACAGTTCAATGTGGTGAATTCTGCATTATATGGGTTTTTTGTGGATTTCCAGACAGAATAAGTGATTCAGTGTGCATTTGGATGATCTTGGTGAGAAAATACGTTTTAAGCCATAAAAACCTATTTGTAAGCCATTCTGTTAACAGAGCTGCTAAAACAGCCGTTTTATCAACAGAAACAGTTCATTGTGGTGAATTCTGCATTATCTGGGTTTTTTGTGGATTTCCAGACAGAATAAGTGATTCAGTGTGCATTTGGATGAGCTTGGTGAGGAAAAGACGGTTAAAGCAATAACAATATGTTTGTAATACATTCTCTTAACAGAGCTGCTAAAACAGCCGTTTTATCAACAGAAACAGTTCAATGTGGTGAATCCTGCATTATCTGGGTTGTTTGTGGATTTCCAGACAGAATAAGTGATTCTGTGTGCATTTGGATGATCTTGGTGAGGAAAAGATGATTAAAGCAATAAAAATATGTTTGTAATACATTCTCTTAACAGAGCTGCTAAAACAGCCGTTTTATCAACAGAAACAGTTCATTGTGGTGAATTCTGCATTATCTGGGTTTTTTGTGGATTTCCAGACAGAATAAGTGATTCAGTGTGCATTTGGATGATCTTGGTGAGGAAATGACGGTTAAAGCAATAACAATATGTTTGTAATACATTCTCTTAACAGAGCTGCTAAAACAGCCGTTTTATCAACAGAAACAGTTCAATGTGGTGAATTCTGCATTATCTGGGTTTTTTGTGGATTTCCAGACAGAATAAGTGATTCAGTGTGCATTTGGATGATCTTGGTGAGAAAAGACGATTAAAGCAATAAAAATATGTTTGTAATACATTCTCTTAACAGAGCTGCTAAAACAGCCGTTTTATCAACAGAAACAGTTCAATGTGGTGAATTCTGCATTATCTGGTTTTTTTGTGGATTTCCAGACAGAATAAGTGATTTTGTGTGATCTTGGTGAGAAAAGACGTTTTAAGCCATAAAATCATATTTATAAGTCATTCTCTTAACAGAACTGCTGAAAACGCTGTTTTTATCAACAGAAACAGTTCAATGTGGTAAATTCTGCATTATCTGGGTTTTTTGTGGATTTCCAGACAGAATAAGTGATTCAGTGTGCATTTGGATGATCTTGGTGAGAAAAGACGATTAAAGCAATAAAAATATGTTTGTAATACATTCTCTCAACAGAGCTGCTAAAACAGCCGTTTTATCAACAGAAACAGTTCAATGTCGTGAATCCTGCATTATCTGGGTTTTTTGTGGATTTCCAGACAGAATAAGTGATTTTGTGTGATCTTGGTGAGAAAAGACGTTTTAAGCCATAAAATCATATTTGTAAGTCATTCCCTTAACAGAACTGCTAAAACAGCCATTTTATCAACAGAAACAGTTCAATGTGGTGAATTCTGCATTATCTGGGTTTTTTGTGGATTTCCAGACAGAATAAGTGATTCAGTGTGCATTTGGATGATCTTGGTGAGGAAAAGACGGTTAAAGCAATAAAAATATGTTTATAATACATTCTCTTAACAGAGCTGCTAGAACAGCAGTTTTATCAACAGAAACAGTTCAATGTGGTGAATTCTGTATTATCTGGGTTTTTTGTGGATTTCCAGACAGAATAAGTGATTCAGTGTGCATTTGGATGATCTTGGTGAGAAAAGACGTTTTAAGCCATAAAAACCTATTTGTAAGCCATTCTCTTAACAGAGCTGCTAAAACAGCCGTTTTATCAACAGAAACAGTTCAATGTGGTGAATTCTGCATTATCTGGGTTTTTTGTGGATTTCCAGACAGAATAAGTGATTCAGTGTGCATTTGGATGAGCTTGGTGAGAAAAGACGATTAAAGCAATAAAAATATGTTTGTAATACATTCTCTTAACAGAGCTGCTAAAACAGCCGTTTTATCAACAGAAACAGTTCAATGTGGTGAATCCTGCATTATCTGGGTTTTTTGTGGATTTCCAGACAGAATAAGTGATTTTGTGTGATCTTGGTGAGAAAAGACGTTTTAAGCCATAAAATCATATTTATAAGTCATTCTGTTAACAGAACTGCTGAAAACGCTGTTTTTATCAACAGAAACAGTTCAATGTGGTGAATTCTGCATTATCTGGGTTTTTTGTGGATTTCCAGACAGAATAAGTGATTCAGTGTGCATTTGGATGATCTTGGTGAGAAAAGACGATTAAGGCAATAAAAATATGTTTGTAATACATTCTCTTAACAGAGCTGCTAAAACAGCCGTTTTATCAACAGAAACAGTTCATTGTGGTGAATCCTGCATTATCTGGGTTTTTTTGTGGATTTCCAGACAGAATAAGTGATTCTGTGTGCATTTGGATGATCTTGGTGAGGAAAAGACGATTAAAGCAATAAAAATATGTTTGTAATACATTCTCTTAACAGAGCTGCTAAAACAGCCGTTTTATCAACAGAAACAGTTCATTGTGGTGAATTCTGCATTATCTGGGTTTTTTGTGGATTTCCAGACAGAATAAGTGATTCAGTGTGCATTTGGATGATCTTGGTGAGGAAATGACGGTTAAAGCAATAACAATATGTTTGTAATACATTCTCTTAACAGAGCTGCTAAAACAGCCGTTTTATCAACAGAAACAGTTCAATGTGGTGAATTCTGCATTATCTGGGTTTTTTGTGGATTTCCAGACAGAATAAGTGATTCAGTGTGCATTTGGATGATCTTGGTGAGAAAAGACGATTAAAGCAATAAAAATATGTTTGTAATACATTCTCTTAACAGAGCTGCTAAAACAGCCGTTTTATCAACAGAAACAGTTCAATGTGGTGAATTCTGCATTATCTGGGTTTTTTGTGGATTTCCAGACAGAATAAGTGATTTTGTGTGATCTTGGTGAGAAAAGACGTTTTAAGCCATAAAATCATATTTATAAGTCATTCTCTTAACAGAACTGCTGAAAACGCTGTTTTTATCAACAGAAACAGTTCAATGTGGTGAATTCTGCATTATCTGGGTTTTTTGTGGATTTCCAGACAGAATAAGTGATTCAGTGTGCATTTGGATGATCTTGGTGAGAAAAGACGATTAAAGCAATAAAAATATGTTTGTAATACATTCTCTCAACAGAGCTGCTAAAACAGCCGTTTTATCAACAGAAACAGTTCAATGTGGTGAATTCTGTATTATCTGGGTTTTTTGTGGATTTCCAGACAGAATAAGTGATTCAGTGTGCATTTGGATGATCTTGGTGAGAAAAGACGTATTAAGCCATAAAAACCTATTTGTAAGCCATTCTCTTAACAGAGCTGCTAAAACAGCCGTTTTATCAACAGAAACAGTTCAATGTGGTGAATCCTGCATTATCTGGGTTTTTTGTGGATTTCCAGACAGAATAAGTGATTTTGTGTGATCTTGGTGAGAAAAGACGTTTTAAGCCATAAAATCATATTTATAAGTCATTCTGTTAACAGAACTGCTGAAAACGCTGTTTTTATCAACAGAAACAGTTCAATGTGGTGAATTCTGCATTATCTGGGTTTTTTGTGGATTTCCAGACAGAATAAGTGATTCAGTGTGCATTTGGATGATCTTGGTGAGAAAAGACGATTAAGGCAATAAAAATATGTTTGTAATACATTCTCTTAACAGAGCTGCTAGAACAGCCGTTTTATCAACAGAAACAGTTCAATGTGGTGAATTCTGTATTATCTGGGTTTTTTGTGGATTTCCAGACAGAATAAGTGATTCAGTGTGCATTTGGATGATCTTGGTGAGAAAAGACGTTTTAAGCCATAAAAACCTATTTGTAAGCCATTCTCTTTACAGAGCTGCTAAAACAGCCGTTTTATCAACAGAAACAGTTCAATGTGGTGAATTCTGCATTATCTGGGTTTTTTTGTGGATTTCCAGACAGAATAAGTGATTAAGTGTGATCTTGGTGAGAAAAGACGTTTTAAGCCATAAAATCTTATTTGTAAGCCATTCTCTTAACAGAACTCCTGAAAACGCTGTTTTATCAACAGAAACAGTTCAATGTGGTAAATTCTGCATTATCTGGGTTTTTTGTGGATTTCCAGACAGAATAAGTGATTAAGTGTGCATTTGGATGATCTTGGTGAGAAAAGACGATTTAACCTTCCTGTCGTGTTCGGGTCAAATCTGACCGATTTCCATTTCGATCAATCATAAATATTGTGTTTTACATTTTACTGTCTCAAGGGCTTATGATATCCTCCACACTAGGCATTTGAACATATACAATTGCTGATCACTACTTTCATTGAATTTTGAGTTGTTTAGTCAACTTTGTAACACCTGTGGTGTTCCCGGTAAAAAAATGACCGCCATAGGAAATGAATTGGTGACCTTATATTGTGTTCATTCATCAGATAGTACACAACCACAAATCCACCACCACCACCACACGCACACACAAACACACCTACACGCGCACACACACTAACACACACAAACACATACACGCACACACACACACACACACACACACACACACACACACACACACAAACAAGCACGCACACACACACACACACTCCACCCCACGTGAACCCCTTTCAGACTGACCATGTGTCCTCTCTTTCCCGTGCTTATGTGCCTTTCCCCCTACGTGAACCACACCTTCCAGACTAAACGTGTAACACTTCAAAGTTACCAATTAGGTGTTTGTTTTGGGAACCTGGCTCTTTCCCGGGCTAATGTGTGCATCCCCCCACGTGAACCACACTTTCGATACAAAACGTCTGATATCTTCTCACAGATTCCCTATATGTAGCTTGCTTTTGCATTACTCTTATTTTACTCTGAACACAATGAGTCAACTGTTTCAATTTTTGCCCACTTTGGAAAATCCTTCACAATTTTCACACAACGCCCCAACTGTGCTTGATTTTGCTCCTTTCTGACTCAGTCCGCCCCCCTGGCCCCTTTTTAGCAAGGTTTTGGGAAAATCCGCATTTTTGACTTTTTCGACACTACCGGCCCTGTCGCCTTTTAAAATTTTTGCCCACTTTGGAAAATCCTTCACAATTTTCACATTACACATCAACTGTGCTTGATTTTGCTAACTCATCCCGCCCCCCGGCCACTTTTAGCAAGTTTTGGGAAAATCCCCATTTTTGACTTTTTCGACACTACCGGCCCTGTCGCCTTTAAAAAATTTTGCCCACTTTGGAAAATCCTTCACAATTTTCACAAAACGCCCAAACTATGCTTGATTTTGTTCGTGTTTCAATCAACCCGCCCCCCTGGCCCCTTTTAGCAAGCTTTGGGAAAATTCCCATTTTTGACTTTTTCGACACTAACGGCCCTGTCGTTTTTTAAAATTTTTGCCAACTTTTGAAAATCCTTCACAATTTTCACAAAGCGCCCCAACATTGCTTGATTTTGTTAATTTTTCACTCATCCCGCCCCCCGGCCACTTTTAGCAAGTTTTGGGAATATCCCCATTTTTGACTTTTTCGACACTACCGGCCATATCGTTTTTTAACATTTTTGCCCACTTTGGAAAATCCTTCACAATTTTCACATTACACATCAACTGTGCTTGATTTTGCTAACTCATCCCGTCCCCCAGCCACTTCTAGCAAGTTTTGGGAAAATCCCCATTTTTGACTTTTTCGACACTACCGGACCTGTCGACTTTTAAAATTTTTGCCCACTTTGGAAAATCCTTCACAATTTTCACAAAACGCCCCAACTGTGCTTGATTTTGCTCCTTTCTCACTCAGCCCGCCCCCCTGGCCCCTTTTAGCAAGGTTTCGGAAAATCCCCATTTTTGTCTTTTTCGACACTACCGGACCTGTCGTTTTTTAAAAATTTATGCCCACTTTGGAAAATCCTTCCCAATTTTCACAAAACGCCCCAACTGTGCTTGATTTTGCTCGTTTGTCACTCATCCCGCCCCCCGGCCACTTTTAGCAAGTTTTGGGAAAATCCCCATTTTTGACTTTTTCGACACTACCGGCCCTGTGGCCTTTTAACATTTTTGCCCACTTTGGAAAATCCTTCACAATTTTCACAAAACGCCCCAACTGTGCTTGAATTTGCTAATTTTTCATTCAGCCCATCCCCCGGCCACTTTTAGCAAGTTTTGGGAAAATCCACATTTTTGACATTTTCGACACTACCGGCCCTGTCGTTTTATTCAATTTTTGCCTGGTTTGGAAAATCCTTCACAATTTTCACATTACACATCAACTGTGCTTGATTTTGCTAACTCATCCCGCCCCCCGGCCACTTTTCGCAAGTTTTGGGAAAATCCCCATTTTTGACTTTTTCGACACTACCGGCCCTGTCACCTTTTAAAATTTTTGCCCACTTTGGAAAATCCTTCACAATTTTCACAAAAATCCCAAACTATGCTTGATTTTGCTCGTTTTTCATTCATCCCGCCCCCCGGCCACTTTTAGCAAGTTTTGGGAAAATCCACATTTTTGACTTTTTCGACACTACCGGCCCTGTCGCCTTTTAAAATTTTTGCCCACTTTGGAAAATCCTTCACAATTTTAACATTACACATCAACTGTGCTTGATTTTGCTCACTCATCCCGCCCACCGGCCACTTTTAGCAAGTTTTGGGAAAATCCACATTTTTGACTTTTTCGACACTACCGTCCCTGTGGCCTGTTAACATTTTTGCCCACTTTGGAAAATCCTTCACAATTTTCACAAAACGCCCCAAATGTGCTTGATTTCGCTCGTTTTTTACTGAGCCCGCCCCCCGGCCCCTTTTTGCAAGGTTTGGGAAAATCCGCATTTTTGACTTTTTTCGACACTACCGGACCTGTCGTTTTTTTTCAATTTTTGCCTGGTTTGGAAAATCCTTCACAATTTTAACATTACACATCAACTGTGCTTGATTTTGCTCACTCATCCCGCCCCCCGGCCACTTTTAGCAAGTTTTGGGAAAATCCCCATTTTCGACTTTTTCGACACTACCGGCCCTGTGGCCTTTTAACATTTTTGCCCACTTTGGAAAATCCTTCACAATTTTCACAAAATACCCCAACTGTGCTTGATTTTGCTCCTTTCCCACTCATCCTGCCCCCTGGCCCCTTTTAGCAAGGTTTGGGAAAATCCCCATTTTTGACTTTTTCGACACTAACGGCCCTGTCGTTTTTTTAAATTTTTGCCAACTTTGGAAAATCCTTAACAATTTTCACAAAACGCCCCAACTATGCTTGATTTTGCTCGTTTTTCACTCATCCCGCCCCCCGGCCACTTTTAGCAAGTTTTGGGAAAATCCACATTTTTGACTTTTTCGACACTACCGGCCCTGTCGCCTTCTAAAATTTTTGCCCACTTTGGAAAATCCTTCACAATTTTCACAAAACACCCCAACTGTGCTTGATTTTTCTCGTGTTTCACTCAGCCCGCCCCCCTGGCCCCTTTTAGCAAGGTTTGGGAAAATCCCCATTTTTGACTTTTTCGACACTACCGTCCCTGTGGTCTTTTAACATTTTTGCCCACTTTGGAAAATCCTTCACAATTTTCACAAAACGCCCCAAATGTGCTTGATTTCGCTCGTTTTTTACTGAGCCCGCCCCCCGGCCCCTTTTAGCAGGTTTTGGGAAAATCCCCATTTTTGACTTTTTCGACACTACCGGCCCTGTCACCTTTTAAAATTTTTGCCCACTTTGGAAAATCCTTCACATTTTTCACAAAAATCCCAAACTATTCTTGATTTTGCTCGTTTTTCACTCATCCCGCCCCCCGGCCACTTTTAGCAAGTTTTGGGAAAATCCCCATTTTTGACTTTATCGACACTACCGGCCCTGTCGCCTTTTAAAATTTTTGCCCACTTTGGAAAATCCTTCACAATTTTCACAAAATACCCAAACTGTGCTTGATTTTGCTCCTTTCTCACTCATCCCGCCCCCCTGGCCCCTTTTAGCAAGGTTTGGGAAAATCCCCATTTTTGACTTTTTTTCGACACTACCGGCCCTGTCGCCTTTTAAAATGTTTGCCACTTTGGAAAATCCTTCACAATTTTCACAAAACGCCCCAACTGTGCTTGATTTTTTCTAATTTTTCACTCATCCCGCCCCCCGGCCACTTTTAGCAGGTTTTGGGAAAATCCCCATTTTTGACTTTTTCGACACTACCGGCCCTGTCACCTTTTAAAATTTTTGCCCACTTTGGAAAATCCTTCACAATTTTCACAAAAATCCCAAACTATGCTTGATTTTGCTCGTTTT
This sequence comes from Scomber scombrus, assembly GCF_963691925.1. Taxonomy (NCBI): domain Eukaryota; kingdom Metazoa; phylum Chordata; class Actinopteri; order Scombriformes; family Scombridae; genus Scomber; species Scomber scombrus. The sequence continues at coordinate 10,258 of NW_026910482.1, forward strand.
TCATTAATCCCGCCCCCCGGCCACTTTTAGCAAGTTTTGGGAAAATCCACATTTTTGACTTTTTCGACACTACCGGCCCTGTCGCCTTTTAACATTTTTGCCCACTTTGGAAAATCCTTCACAATTTTCACGAAACGCCCCAACTGTGCTTGATTTTGCTCGTTTTTCACTCAGCCCGTCCCCCGGCCACTTTTAGCAAGTTTTGGGAAAATCCCCATTTTTGACATTTTCGACACTACCGGCCCTATCGTTTTATTCAATTTTTGCCCGGTTTGGAAAATCCTTCACAATTTTCACATTACACATCAACTGTGTTTGATTTTGCTCACTCATCCCGCCCCCCGGCCACTTTTAGCAGGTTTTGGGAAAATCCCCATTTTTGACTTTTTCGACACTAACGGCCCTGTGGCCTTTTAAAATTTTTGCCCACTTTGGAAAATCCTTCACAATTTTCACAAAATACCCAACTGTGCTTGATTTTGCTCCTTTCCCACTCATCCTGCCCCCCGGCCACTTTTAGCAAGTTTTGGGAAAATCCACATTTTTGACTTTTTCGACACTACCGGCCCTGTGGCCTTTTAAAATTTTTGCCCACTTTGGAAAATCCTTCACAATTTTCACAAAACACCCCAACTGTGCTTGATTTTGCTCGTGTTTCACTCAGCCCGCCCCCCTGGCCCCTTTTAGCAAGGTTTGGGAAAATCCCCATTTTTGACTTTTTCGACACTACCGTCCCTGTGGTCTTTTAACATTTTTGCCCACTTTGGAAAATCCTTCACAATTTTCACAAAACGCCCCAAATGTGTTTGATTTCGCTCGTTTTCTACTGAGCCCGCCCCCCGGCCCCTTTTTGCAAGGTTTGGGAAAATCCGCATTTTTGACTTTTTCGACACTACCAGACCTGTCGTTTTTTTCAATTTTTGCCTGGTTTGGAAAATCCTTCACAATTTTAACATTACACATCAACTGTGCTTGATTTTGCTCACTCATCCCGCCTCCCGGCCACTTTTAGCAAGTTTTGGGAAAATCCCCATTTTTGACTTTTTCGACACTACCGGCCCTGTGGCCTTTTAAAATGTTTGCCCACTTTGGAAAATCCTTCACAATTTTCACAAAACGCCCCAACTGTGCTTGATTTTGCTGGTTTTTCACTCAGTCCGTCCCCCGGCCACTTTTAGCAGGTTTTAGGAAAATCCCCATTTTTGACTTTTTCGACACTACCGGCCCTATCGTTTTATTCAATTTTTGCCCGGTCCTTCACAATTTTCACATTACACATCAACTGTGCTTGATTTTGCTCACTCATCCTGCCCCCCGGCCACTTTTAGCAGGTTTTGGGAAAATCCCCATTTTTGACTTTTTCGGCACTACCGGCCCTGTGGCCTTTTAAAATTTTTGCCCACTTTGGAAAATCCTTAACAATTTTCACAAAATACCCAAACTGTGCTTGATTTTGCTCCTTTCCCACTCATCCTGCCCCCCTGGCCACTTTTAGCAAGGTTTGGGAAAATCCCCATTTTTGACTTTTTCGACACTAACGGCCCTGTCGTTTTTTAAAATTTTTGCCAACTTTGGAAAATCCTTCACAATTTTCACAAAACGCCCCAACTGTGCTTGATTTTGCTCGTTTTTCACTCATCCCGCCCCCCGGCCACTTTTAGCAGGTTTTGGGAAAATCCCCATTTTTGACTTTTTCGACACTACCGGCCCTGTCACCTTTTAAAATTTTTGCCCACTTTGGAAAATCCTTCACAATTTTCACAAAACGCCCAAACTGTGCTTGATTTTGCTCGTTTTTCACTCATCCCGCCCCCCGGCCACTTTTAGCAAGTTTTGGGAAAATCCCCATTTTTGACTTTTTCGAAACTACCGGCCCTGTCGCCTTTTAAAATTTTTGCCCACTTTGGAAAATCCTTCACAATTTTCACAAAACGCCCCAACTGTGCTTGATTTTGCTAATTTTTCACTCATCCCGCACCCCCGGCCACTTTTAGCAAGTTTTGGGAAAATCCCCATTTTTGACTTTTTCGACACTACCATCCGTGTGGCCTTTTAACATTTTTGCCCACTTTGGAAAATCCTTCACAATTTTCACAAAACGCCCCAAATGTGCTTGATTTTGCTCGTTTTTTACTGAGCCCAACCCCCGGCCCCTTTTTGCAAGGTTTGGGAAAATCCGCATTTTAGACTTTTTCGACACTACCGGCCCTGTCGTTTTTTTCAATTTTTGCCTGGTTTGGAAAATCCTTCACAATTTTAACATTACACATCAACTGTGCTTGATTTTGCTCACTCATCCCGCCCCCCGGCCACTTTTAGCAGGTTTTGGGAAAATCCCCATTTTTGACTTTTTCGACACTACCGGCCCTGTCGTCTTTTAAAATTTTTGCCCACTTTGTAAAATCCTTCACAATTTTAACATTACACATCAACTGTGCTTGATTTTGCTCACTCATCCCGCCTTCCGGCCACTTTTAGCAAGTTTTGGGAAAATCCCCATTTTTGACTTTTTCGACACTACCGGCCCTGTGGCCTTTTAAAATTTTTGCCAACTTTGGAAAATCCTTCACAATTTTCACAAAATGCCCCAACTGTGCTTGATTTTGCTCGTGTTTCACTCATCCCGCCCACCGGCCACTTTTAGCAAGTTTTGGGAAAATCCACATTTTTGACTTTTTCGACACTACCGTCCCTGTGGCCTTTTAACATTTTTGCCCACTTTGGAAAATCCTTCACAATTTTCACAAAACGCCCCAAATGTGCTTGATTTCGCTCGTTTTTTACTGAGCCCGCCCCCGGCCCCTTTTTGCAAGGTTTGGGAAAATCCGCATTTTTGACTTTTTTCGACACTACCGGACCTGTCGTTTTTTTAAATTTTTGCCTGGTTTGGAAAATCCTTCACAATTTTAACATTACACATCAACTGTGCTTGATTTTGCTCACTCATCCCGCCTCCCGGCCACTTTTAGCAAGTTTTGGGAAAATCCCCATTTTTTACTTTTTCGACACTACCGGCCCTGTGGCCTTTTAAAATTTTTGCCCACTTTGGAAAATCCTTCACAATTTTCACAAAACACCCCAACTGTGCTTGATTTTGCTCGTGTTTCACTCAGTCCGCCCCCCTGGCCCCTTTTAGCAAGGTTTGGGAAAATCCCCATTTTTGACTTTTTCGACACTACCGTCCCTGTGGCCTTTTAACATTTTTGTCCACTTTGGAAAATCCTTCACAATTTTCACAAAACGCCCCAAATGTGCTTGATTTTGCTCGTTTTTCACTGAGGCTGCCCCCTGCCCCTTTTTGCAAGGTTTGGGAAAATCCCCATTTTTGACATTTTCGACACTACCGGCCCTATCGCTTTATTCAATTTTTGCCCGGTTTGGAAAATCCTTCACAATTTTCACATTACACATCAACTGTGCTTGATTTTGCTCACTCATCCCGCCTCCCGGCCACTTTTAGCAAGTTTTGGGAAAATCCCCATTTTTGACTTTTTCGACACTACCGGCCCTGTCGCCTTTTAACATTTTTGCCCACGTTGGAAAATCCTTCACAATTTTCACAAAACTCCCCAACTGTGCTTGATTTTGCTCGTTTTTCACTCATCCCGCCCCCCGGCCACTTTTAGCAAGTTTTGGGTTAAATCCACATTTTTGACTTTTTCGACACTACCGTCCCTGTGGCTTTTTAAAATTTTTGCCCACTTTGGAAAATCCTTCACAATTTTCACAAAATACCCAAACTGTGCTTGATTTTGCTCCTTTCTCACTCATCCCGCCCCCCTGGCTCCTTTTAGCAAGGTTTGGGAAAATCCCCATTTTTGACATTTTCGACACTACCGGCCCTATCGTTTTATTCAATTTTTGCCCGGTTTGGAAAATCCTTCACAATTTTCACATTACACATCAACTGTGTTTGATTTTGCTCACTCATCCCGCCCCCCGGCCACTTTTAGCAGGTTTTGGGAAAATCCCCATTTTTGACTTTTTCGACACTAACGGCCCTGTGGCCTTTTAAAATTTTTGCCCACTTTGGAAAATCCTTCACAATTTTCACAAAATACCCCAACTGTGCTTGATTTTGCTCCTTTCCCACTCATCCTGCCCCCTGGCCCCTTTTAGCAAGGTTTGGGAAAATCCCCATTTTTGACTTTTTCGACACTAACGGCCCTGTCGTTTTTTTAAATTTTTGCCAACTTTGGAAAATCCTTAACAATTTTCACAAAACGCCCCAACTGTGCTTGATTTTGCTCGTTTTTCACTCATCCCGCCCCCCGGCCACTTTTAGCAAGTTTTGGGAAAATCCACATTTTTGACTTTTTCGACACTACCGGCCCTGTCGCCTTTTAACATTTTTGCCCACTTTGGAAAATCCTTCACAATTTTCACAAAACACCCCAACTGTGCTTGATTTTGCTCGTGTTTCACTCAGCCCGCCCCCCTGGCCCCTTTTAGCAAGGTTTGGGAAAATCCCCATTTTTGACTTTTTCGACACTACCGTCCCTGTGGTCTTTTAACATTTTTGCCCACTTTGGAAAATCCTTCACAATTTTCACAAAACGCCCCAAATGTGCTTGATTTTGCTCACTCATCCCGCCTCCCGGCCACTTTTAGCAAGGTTTGGGAAAATCCGCATTTTTGACTTTTTCGACACTACCGGACCTGTCGTTTTTTTCAATTTTTGCCTGGTTTGGAAAATCCTTCACAATTTTCACATTACACATCAACTGTGCTTGATTTTGCTCACTCATCCCGCCCCCCGGCCACTTTTAGCAAGTTTTGGGAAAATCCACATTTTTGACTTTTTCGACACTACCGGCCCTGTGGCTTTTTAAAATTTTTGCCCACTTTGGAAAATCCTTCACAATTTTCACAAAATACCCAAACTGTGCTTGATTTTGCTCCTTTCTCACTCATCCCGCCCCCCTGGCCCCTTTTAGCAGGTTTTGGGAAAATCCCCATTTTTGACTTTTTCGACACTACCGGCCCTGTCACCTTTTAAAATTTTTGCCCACTTTGGAAAATCCTTCACAATTTTCACAAAAATCCCAAACTATTCTTGATTTTGCTCGTTTTTCACTCATCCCGCCCCCCTGGCCCCTTTTAGCAAGGTTTGGGAAAATCCCCATTTTTGACTTTTTTTCGACACTACCGGCCCTGTCGCCTTTTAAAATGTTTGCCCACTTTGGAAAATCCTTCACAATTTTCACAAAACGCCCCAACTGTGCTTGATTTTTTCTAATTTTTCACTCATCCCGTCCCCCGGCCACTTTTAGCAGGTTTTGGGAAAATCCCCATTTTTGACTTTTTCGACACTACCGGCCCTGTCACCTTTTAAAATTTTTGCCCACTTTGGAAAATCCTTCACAATTTTCACAAAAATCCCAAACTATGCTTGATTTTGCTCGTTTTTCATTCATCCCGCCCCCCGGCCACTTTTAGCAAGTTTTGGGAAAATCCACATTTTTGACTTTTTCGACACTACCGGCCCTGTCGCCTTTTAAAATTTTTGCCCACTTTGGAAAATCCTTCACAATTTTAACATTACACATCAACTGTGCTTGATTTTGCTCACTCATCCCGCCTCCCGGCCACTTTTAGCAAGTTTTGGGAAAATCCCCATTTTTGACTTTTTCGACACTACCGGCCCTGTGGCCTTTTAAAATTTTTGCCCACTTTGGAAAATCCTTCACAATTTTCACAAAATGCCCCAACTGTGCTTGATTTTGCTCGTGTTTCACTCATCCCGCCCACCGGCCACTTTTAGCAAGTTTTGGGAAAATCCACATTTTTGACTTTTTCGACACTACCGTCCCTGTGGCCTTTTAACATTTTTGCCCACTTTGGAAAATCCTTCACAATTTTCACAAAACGCCCCAAATGTGCTTGATTTCGCTCGTTTTTTACTGAGCCCGCCCCCCGGCCCCTTTTTGCAAGGTTTGGGAAAATCCGCATTTTTGACTTTTTTCGACACTACCGGACCTGTCGTTTTTTTTAATTTTTGCCTGGTTTGGAAAATCCTTCACAATTTTAACATTACACATCAACTGTGCTTGATTTTGCTCACTCATCCCGCCTCCCGGCCACTTTTAGCAAGTTTTGGGAAAATCCCCATTTTTGACTTTTTCGACACTACCGGCCCTGTGGCCTTTTAAAATTTTTGCCCACTTTGGAAAATCCTTCACAATTTTCACAAAACGCCCCAACTGTGCTTGACTTTGCTCGTTTTTCACTCATCCCGCCCCCCGGCCACTTTTAGCAAGTTTTGGGAAAATCCACATTTTTGACTTTTTCGACACTACCGGCCCTGTGGCTTTTTAAAATTTTTGCCCACTTTGGAAAATCCTTCACAATTTTCACAAAACACCCCAACTGTGCTTGATTTTGCTCGTGTTTCACTCAGTCCGCCCCCCTGGCCCCTTTTAGCAAGGTTTGGGAAAATCCCCATTTTTGACATTTTCGACACTAACGGCCCTGTGGCCTTTTAAAATTTTTGCCCACTTTGGAAAATCCTTCACAATTTTCACAAAATACCCAAACTGTGCTTGATTTTGCTCCTTTCTCACTCATCCCGCCCCCCTGGCTCCTTTTAGCAAGGTTTGGGAAAATCCCCATTTTTGACATTTTCGACACTACCGGCCCTATCGTTTTATTCAATTTTTGCCCGGTTTGGAAAATCCTTCACAATTTTCACATTACACATCAACTGTGTTTGATTTTGCTCACTCATCCCGCCCCCCGGCCACTTTTAGCAGGTTTTGGGAAAATCCCCATTTTTGACTTTTTCGACACTAACGGCCCTGTGGCCTTTTAAAATTTTTGCCCACTTTGGAAAATCCTTCACAATTTTCACAAAATACCCCAACTGTGCTTGATTTTGCTCCTTTCCCACTCATCCTGCCCCCTGGCCCCTTTTAGCAAGGTTTGGGAAAATCCCCATTTTTGACTTTTTCGACACTAACGGCCCTGTCGTTTTTTTTAAATTTTTGCCAACTTTGGAAAATCCTTAACAATTTTCACAAAACGCCCCAACTGTGCTTGATTTTGCTCGTTTTTCACTCATCCCGCCCCCCGGCCACTTTTAGCAAGTTTTGGGAAAATCCACATTTTTGACTTTTTCGACACTACCGGCCCTGTCGCCTTTTAACATTTTTGCCCACTTTGGAAAATCCTTCACAATTTTCACAAAACACCCCAACTGTGCTTGATTTTGCTCGTGTTTCACTCAGCCCGCCCCCCTGGCCCCTTTTAGCAAGGTTTGGGAAAATCCCCATTTTTGACTTTTTCGACACTACCGTCCCTGTGGTCTTTTAACATTTTTGCCCACTTTGGAAAATCCTTCACAATTTTCACAAAACGCCCCAAATGTGCTTGATTTTGCTCACTCATCCCGCCTCCCGGCCACTTTTAGCAAGGTTTGGGAAAATCCGCATTTTTGACTTTTTCGACACTACCGGACCTGTCGTTTTTTTCAATTTTTGCCTGGTTTGGAAAATCCTTCACAATTTTCACATTACACATCAACTGTGCTTGATTTTGCTCACTCATCCCGCCCCCCGGCCACTTTTAGCAAGTTTTGGGAAAATCCACATTTTTGACTTTTTCGACACTACCGGCCCTGTGGCTTTTTAAAATTTTTGCCCACTTTGGAAAATCCTTCACAATTTTCACAAAATACCCAAACTGTGCTTGATTTTGCTCCTTTCTCACTCATCCCGCCCCCCTGGCCCCTTTTAGCAGGTTTTGGGAAAATCCCCATTTTTGACTTTTTCGACACTACCGGCCCTGTCACCTTTTAAAATTTTTGCCCACTTTGGAAAATCCTTCACAATTTTCACAAAAATCCCAAACTATTCTTGATTTTGCTCGTTTTTCACTCATCCCGCCCCCCGGCCACTTTTAGCAAGTTTTGGGAAAATCCCCATTTTTGACTTTTTCGACACTACCGGCCCTGTCGCCTTTTAAAATTTTTGCCCACTTTGGAAAATCCTTCACAATTTTCACAAAATACCCAAACTGTGCTTGATTTTGCTCCTTTCTCACTCATCCCGCCCCCCTGGCCCCTTTTAGCAAGGTTTGGGAAAATCCCCATTTTTGACTTTTTTTCGACACTACCGGCCCTGTCGCCTTTTAAAATGTTTGCCCACTTTGGAAAATCCTTCACAATTTTCACAAAACGCCCCAACTGTGCTTGACTTTGCTCGTTTTTCACTCATCCCGCCCCCCGGCCACTTTTAGCAAGTTTTGGGAAAATCCACATTTTTGACTTTTTCGACACTACCGGCCCTGTGGCCTTTTAAAATTTTTGCCCACTTTGGAAAATCCTTCACAATTTTCACAAAACACCCCAACTGTGCTTGATTTTGCTCGTGTTTCACTCAGTCCGCCCCCCTGGCCCCTTTTAGCAAGGTTTGGGAAAATCCCCATTTTTGACTTTTTCGACACTACCGTCCCTGTGGCCTTTTAACATTTTTGCCCACTTTGGAAAATCCTTCACAATTTTCACAAAACGCCCCAAATGTGCTTGATTTTGCTCGTTTTTCACTGAGGCTGCCCCCTGCCCCTTTTTGCAAGGTTTGGGAAAATCCCCATTTTTGACATTTTCGACACTACCGGCCCTATCGTTTTATTCAATTTTTGCCCGGTTTGGAAAATCCTTCACAATTTTCACATTACACATCAACTGTGTTTGATTTTGCTCACTCATCCCGCCCCCCGGCCACTTTTAGCAGGTTTTGGGAAAATCCCCATTTTTGACTTTTTCGACACTAACGGCCCTGTGGCCTTTTAAAATTTTTGCCCACTTTGGAAAATCCTTCACAATTTTCACAAAATACCCCAACTGTGCTTGATTTTGCTCCTTTCCCACTCATCCTGCCCCCTGGCCCCTTTTAGCAAGGTTTGGGAAAATCCCCATTTTTGACTTTTTCGACACTAACGGCCCTGTCGTTTTTTTTAAATTTTTGCCAACTTTGGAAAATCCTTAACAATTTTCACAAAACGCCCCAACTGTGCTTGATTTTGCTCGTTTTTCACTCATCCCGCCCCCCGGCCACTTTTAGCAAGTTTTGGGAAAATCCACATTTTTGACTTTTTCGACACTACCGGCCCTGTCGCCTTTTAACATTTTTGCCCACTTTGGAAAATCCTTCACAATTTTCACAAAACACCCCAACTGTGCTTGATTTTGCTCGTGTTTCACTCAGCCCGCCCCCCTGGCCCCTTTTAGCAAGGTTTGGGAAAATCCCCATTTTTGACTTTTTCGACACTACCGTCCCTGTGGTCTTTTAACATTTTTGCCCACTTTGGAAAATCCTTCACAATTTTCACAAAACGCCCCAAATGTGCTTGATTTTGCTCACTCATCCCGCCTCCCGGCCACTTTTAGCAAGGTTTGGGAAAATCCGCATTTTTGACTTTTTCGACACTACCGGACCTGTCGTTTTTTTCAATTTTTGCCTGGTTTGGAAAATCCTTCACAATTTTCACATTACACATCAACTGTGCTTGATTTTGCTCACTCATCCCGCCCCCCGGCCACTTTTAGCAAGTTTTGGGAAAATCCACATTTTTGACTTTTTCGACACTACCGGCCCTGTGGCTTTTTAAAATTTTTGCCCACTTTGGAAAATCCTTCACAATTTTCACAAAATACCCAAACTGTGCTTGATTTTGCTCCTTTCTCACTCATCCCGCCCCCCTGGCCCCTTTTAGCAGGTTTTGGGAAAATCCCCATTTTTGACTTTTTCGACACTACCGGCCCTGTCACCTTTTAAAATTTTTGCCCACTTTGGAAAATCCTTCACAATTTTCACAAAAATCCCAAACTATTCTTGATTTTGCTCGTTTTTCACTCATCCCGCCCCCCGGCCACTTTTAGCAAGTTTTGGGAAAATCCCCATTTTTGACTTTTTCGACACTACCGGCCCTGTCGCCTTTTAAAATTTTTGCCCACTTTGGAAAATCCTTCACAATTTTCACAAAATACCCAAACTGTGCTTGATTTTGCTCCTTTCTCACTCATCCCGCCCCCCTGGCCCCTTTTAGCAAGGTTTGGGAAAATCCCCATTTTTGACTTTTTTTCGACACTACCGGCCCTGTCGCCTTTTAAAATGTTTGCCCACTTTGGAAAATCCTTCACAATTTTCACAAAACGCCCCAACTGTGATTGATTTTTTCTAATTTTTCACTCATCCCGTCCCCCGGCCACTTTTAGCAGGTTTTGGGAAAATCCCCATTTTTGACTTTTTCGACACTACCGGCCCTGTCACCTTTTAAAATTTTTGCCCACTTTGGAAAATCCTTCACAATTTTCACAAAAATCCCAAACTATGCTTGATTTTGCTCGTTTTTCATTCATCCCGCCCCCCGGCCACTTTTAGCAAGTTTTGGGAAAATCCACATTTTTGACTTTTTCGACACTACCGGACCTGTCGTTTTTTTTAATTTTTGCCTGGTTTGGAAAATCCTTCACAATTTTAACATTACACATCAACTGTGCTTGATTTTGCTCACTCATCCCGCCTCCCGGCCACTTTTAGCAAGTTTTGGGAAAATCCCCATTTTTGACTTTTTCGACACTACCGGCCCTGTGGCCTTTTAAAATTTTTGCCCACTTTGGAAAATCCTTCACAATTTTCACAAAACGCCCCAACTGTGCTTGACTTTGCTCGTTTTTCACTCATCCCGCCCCCCGGCCACTTTTAGCAAGTTTTGGGAAAATCCACATTTTTGACTTTTTCGACACTACCGGCCCTGTGGCCTTTTAAAATTTTTGCCCACTTTGGAAAATCCTTCACAATTTTCACAAAACACCCCAACTGTGCTTGATTTTGCTCGTGTTTCACTCAGTCCGCCCCCCTGGCCCCTTTTAGCAAGGTTTGGGAAAATCCCCATTTTTGACTTTTTCGACACTACCGTCCCTGTGGCCTTTTAACATTTTTGCCCACTTTGGAAAATCCTTCACAATTTTCACAAAACGCCCCAAATGTGCTTGATTTTGCTCGTTTTTCACTGAGGCTGCCCCCTGCCCCTTTTTGCAAGGTTTGGGAAAATCCCCATTTTTGACATTTTCGACACTACCGGCCCTATCGTTTTATTCAATTTTTGCCCGGTTTGGAAAATCCTTCACAATTTTCACATTACACATCAACTGTGCTTGATTTTGCTCACTCATCCCGCCTCCCGGCCACTTTTAGCAAGTTTTGGGAAAATCCCCATTTTTGACTTTTTCGACATTACCGGCCCTGTCGCCTTTTAACATTTTTGCCCACTTTGGAAAATCCTTCACAATTTTCACAAAAATCCCAAACTGTGCTTGATTTTGCTCGTTTTTCATTCAACCCGCCCCCCGGCCACTTTTAGCAAGTTTTGGGAAAATCCACATTTTTGACTTTTTCGACACTACCGGCCCTGTGGCCTTTTAACATTTTTGCCCACTTTGGAAAATCCTTCACAATTTTCACAAAACGCCCCAACTGTGCTTGATTTTGCTCGTTTTTCACTCAGCCCGTCCCCCGGCCACTTTTAGCAAGTTTTGGGAAAATCCCCATTTTTGACATTTTCGACACTACCGGCCCTATCGTTTTATTCAATTTTTGCCCGGTTTGGAAAATCCTTCACAATTTTCACATTACACATCAACTGTGTTTGATTTTGCTCACTCATCCCGCCCCCCGGCCACTTTTAGCAGGTTTTGGGAAAATCCCCATTTTTGACTTTTTCGACACTAACGGCCCTGTGGCCTTTTAAAATTTTTGCCCACTTTGGAAAATCCTTCACAATTTTCACAAAATACCCAACTGTGCTTGATTTTGCTCCTTTCCCACTCATCCTGCCCCCCGGCCACTTTTAGCAAGTTTTGGGAAAATCCACATTTTTGACTTTTTCGACACTACCGGCCCTGTGGCCTTTTAAAATTTTTGCCCACTTTGGAAAATCCTTCACAATTTTCACAAAATGCCCCAACTGTGCTTGATTTTGCTCGTGTTTCACTCATCCCGCCCACCGGCCACTTTTAGCAAGTTTTGGGAAAATCCACATTTTTGACTTTTTCGACACTACCGTCCCTGTGGCCTTTTAACATTTTTGCCCACTTTGGAAAATCCTTCACAATTTTCACAAAACGCCCCAAATGTGCTTGATTTCGCTCGTTTTTTACTGAGCCCGCCCCCGGCCCCTTTTTGCAAGGTTTGGGAAAATCCGCATTTTTGACTTTTTTCGACACTACCGGACCTGTCGTTTTTTTTAATTTTTGCCTGGTTTGGAAAATCCTTCACAATTTTAACATTACACATCAACTGTGCTTGATTTTGCTCACTCATCCCGCCTCCCGGCCACTTTTAGCAAGTTTTGGGAAAATCCCCATTTTTGACTTTTTCGACACTACCGGCCCTGTGGCCTTTTAAAATTTTTGCCCACTTTGGAAAATCCTTCACAATTTTCACAAAACACCCCAACTGTGCTTGATTTTGCTCGTGTTTCACTCAGTCCGCCCCCCTGGCCCCTTTTAGCAAGGTTTGGGAAAATCCCCATTTTTGACTTTTTCGACACTACCGTCCCTGTGGCCTTTTAACATTTTTGTCCACTTTGGAAAATCCTTCACAATTTTCACAAAACGCCCCAAATGTGCTTGATTTTGCTCGTTTTTCACTGAGGCTGCCCCCTGCCCCTTTTTGCAAGGTTTGGGAAAATCCCCATTTTTGACATTTTCGACACTACCGGCCCTATCGCTTTATTCAATTTTTGCCCGGTTTGGAAAATCCTTCACAATTTTCACATTACACATCAACTGTGCTTGATTTTGCTCACTCATCCCGCCTCCCGGCCACTTTTAGCAAGTTTTGGGAAAATCCCCATTTTTGACTTTTTCGACACTACCGGCCCTGTCGCCTTTTAACATTTTTGCCCACTTTGGAAAATCCTTCACAATTTTCACAAAACTCCCCAACTGTGCTTGATTTTGCTCGTTTTTCACTCATCCCGCCCCCCGGCCACTTTTAGCAAGTTTTGGGTTAAATCCACATTTTTGACTTTTTCGACACTACCGTCCCTGTGGCTTTTTAAAATTTTTGCCCACTTTGGAAAATCCTTCACAATTTTCACAAAATACCCAAACTGTGCTTGATTTTGCTCCTTTCTCACTCATCCCGCCCCCCTGGCTCCTTTTAGCAAGGTTTGGGAAAATCCCCATTTTTGACATTTTCGACACTACCGGCCCTATCGTTTTATTCAATTTTTGCCCGGTTTGGAAAATCCTTCACAATTTTCACATTACACATCAACTGTGTTTGATTTTGCTCACTCATCCCGCCCCCCGGCCACTTTTAGCAGGTTTTGGGAAAATCCCCATTTTTGACTTTTTCGACACTAACGGCCCTGTGGCCTTTTAAAATTTTTGCCCACTTTGGAAAATCCTTCACAATTTTCACAAAATACCCCAACTGTGCTTGATTTTGCTCGTGTTTCACTCAGCCCGCCCCCCTGGCCCCTTTTAGCAAGGTTTGGGAAAATCCCCATTTTTGACTTTTTCGACACTACCGTCCCTGTGGTCTTTTAACATTTTTGCCCACTTTGGAAAATCCTTCACAATTTTCACAAAACGCCCCAAATGTGCTTGATTTTGCTCACTCATCCCGCCTCCCGGCCACTTTTAGCAAGGTTTGGGAAAATCCGCATTTTTGACTTTTTCGACACTACCGGACCTGTCGTTTTTTTCAATTTTTGCCTGGTTTGGAAAATCCTTCACAATTTTCACATTACACATCAACTGTGCTTGATTTTGCTCACTCATCCCGCCCCCCGGCCACTTTTAGCAAGTTTTGGGAAAATCCACATTTTTGACTTTTTCGACACTACCGGCCCTGTGGCTTTTTAAAATTTTTGCCCACTTTGGAAAATCCTTCACAATTTTCACAAAATACCCAAACTGTGCTTGATTTTGCTCCTTTCTCACTCATCCCGCCCCCCTGGCCCCTTTTAGCAGGTTTTGGGAAAATCCCCATTTTTGACTTTTTCGACACTACCGGCCCTGTCACCTTTTAAAATTTTTGCCCACTTTGGAAAATCCTTCACAATTTTCACAAAAATCCCAAACTATTCTTGATTTTGCTCGTTTTTCACTCATCCCGCCCCCCGGCCACTTTTAGCAAGTTTTGGGAAAATCCCCATTTTTGACTTTTTCGACACTACCGGCCCTGTCGCCTTTTAAAATTTTTGCCCACTTTGGAAAATCCTTCACAATTTTCACAAAATACCCAAACTGTGCTTGATTTTGCTCCTTTCTCACTCATCCCGCCCCCCTGGCCCCTTTTAGCAAGGTTTGGGAAAATCCCCATTTTTGACTTTTTTTCGACACTACCGGCCCTGTCGCCTTTTAAAATGTTTGCCCACTTTGGAAAATCCTTCACAATTTTCACAAAACGCCCCAACTGTGATTGATTTTTTCTAATTTTTCACTCATCCCGTCCCCCGGCCACTTTTAGCAGGTTTTGGGAAAATCCCCATTTTTGACTTTTTCGACACTACCGGCCCTGTCACCTTTTAAAATTTTTGCCCACTTTGGAAAATCCTTCACAATTTTCACAAAAATCCCAAACTATGCTTGATTTTGCTCGTTTTTCATTCATCCCGCCCCCCGGCCACTTTTAGCAAGTTTTGGGAAAATCCACATTTTTGACTTTTTCGACACTACCGGACCTGTCGTTTTTTTTAATTTTTGCCTGGTTTGGAAAATCCTTCACAATTTTAACATTACACATCAACTGTGCTTGATTTTGCTCACTCATCCCGCCTCCCGGCCACTTTTAGCAAGTTTTGGGAAAATCCCCATTTTTGACTTTTTCGACACTACCGGCCCTGTGGCCTTTTAAAATTTTTGCCCACTTTGGAAAATCCTTCACAATTTTCACAAAACGCCCCAACTGTGCTTGACTTTGCTCGTTTTTCACTCATCCCGCCCCCCGGCCACTTTTAGCAAGTTTTGGGAAAATCCACATTTTTGACTTTTTCGACACTACCGGCCCTGTGGCCTTTTAAAATTTTTGCCCACTTTGGAAAATCCTTCACAATTTTCACAAAACACCCCAACTGTGCTTGATTTTGCTCGTGTTTCACTCAGTCCGCCCCCCTGGCCCCTTTTAGCAAGGTTTGGGAAAATCCCCATTTTTGACTTTTTCGACACTACCGTCCCTGTGGCCTTTTAACATTTTTGCCCACTTTGGAAAATCCTTCACAATTTTCACAAAACGCCCCAAATGTGCTTGATTTTGCTCGTTTTTCACTGAGGCTGCCCCCTGCCCCTTTTTGCAAGGTTTGGGAAAATCCCCATTTTTGACATTTTCGACACTACCGGCCCTATCGTTTTATTCAATTTTTGCCCGGTTTGGAAAATCCTTCACAATTTTCACATTACACATCAACTGTGCTTGATTTTGCTCACTCATCCCGCCTCCCGGCCACTTTTAGCAAGTTTTGGGAAAATCCCCATTTTTGACTTTTTCGACATTACCGGCCCTGTCGCCTTTTAACATTTTTTCCCACTTTGGAAAATCCTTCACAATTTTCACAAAAATCCCAAACTGTGCTTGATTTTGCTCGTTTTTCATTCAACCCGCCCCCCGGCCACTTTTAGCAAGTTTTGGGAAAATCCACATTTTTGACTTTTTCGACACTACCGGCCCTGTGGCCTTTTAACATTTTTGCCCACTTTGGAAAATCCTTCACAATTTTCACAAAACGCCCCAACTGTGCTTGATTTTGCTCGTTTTTCACTCAGCCCGTCCCCCGGCCACTTTTAGCAAGTTTTGGGAAAATCCCCATTTTTGACATTTTCGACACTACCGGCCCTATCGTTTTATTCAATTTTTGCCCGGTTTGGAAAATCCTTCACAATTTTCACATTACACATCAACTGTGTTTGATTTTGCTCACTCATCCCGCCCCCCGGCCACTTTTAGCAGGTTTTGGGAAAATCCCCATTTTTGACTTTTTCGACACTAACGGCCCTGTGGCCTTTTAAAATTTTTGCCCACTTTGGAAAATCCTTCACAATTTTCACAAAATACCCAACTGTGCTTGATTTTGCTCCTTTCCCACTCATCCTGCCCCCCGGCCACTTTTAGCAAGTTTTGGGAAAATCCACATTTTTGACTTTTTCGACACTACCGGCCCTGTGGCCTTTTAAAATTTTTGCCCACTTTGGAAAATCCTTCACAATTTTCACAAAATGCCCCAACTGTGCTTGATTTTGCTCGTGTTTCACTCATCCCGCCCACCGGCCACTTTTAGCAAGTTTTGGGAAAATCCACATTTTTGACTTTTTCGACACTACCGTCCCTGTGGCCTTTTAACATTTTTGCCCACTTTGGAAAATCCTTCACAATTTTCACAAAACGCCCCAAATGTGCTTGATTTCGCTCGTTTTTTACTGAGCCCGCCCCCGGCCCCTTTTTGCAAGGTTTGGGAAAATCCGCATTTTTGACTTTTTTCGACACTACCGGACCTGTCGTTTTTTTTAATTTTTGCCTGGTTTGGAAAATCCTTCACAATTTTAACATTACACATCAACTGTGCTTGATTTTGCTCACTCATCCCGCCTCCCGGCCACTTTTAGCAAGTTTTGGGAAAATCCCCATTTTTGACTTTTTCGACACTACCGGCCCTGTGGCCTTTTAAAATTTTTGCCCACTTTGGAAAATCCTTCACAATTTTCACAAAACACCCCAACTGTGCTTGATTTTGCTCGTGTTTCACTCAGTCCGCCCCCCTGGCCCCTTTTAGCAAGGTTTGGGAAAATCCCCATTTTTGACTTTTTCGACACTACCGTCCCTGTGGCCTTTTAACATTTTTGTCCACTTTGGAAAATCCTTCACAATTTTCACAAAACGCCCCAAATGTGCTTGATTTTGCTCGTTTTTCACTGAGGCTGCCCCCTGCCCCTTTTTGCAAGGTTTGGGAAAATCCCCATTTTTGACATTTTCGACACTACCGGCCCTATCGCTTTATTCAATTTTTGCCCGGTTTGGAAAATCCTTCACAATTTTCACATTACACATCAACTGTGCTTGATTTTGCTCACTCATCCCGCCTCCCGGCCACTTTTAGCAAGTTTTGGGAAAATCCCCATTTTTGACTTTTTCGACACTACCGGCCCTGTCGCCTTTTAACATTTTTGCCCACTTTGGAAAATCCTTCACAATTTTCACAAAACTCCCCAACTGTGCTTGATTTTGCTCGTTTTTCACTCATCCCGCCCCCCGGCCACTTTTAGCAAGTTTTGGGTTAAATCCACATTTTTGACTTTTTCGACACTACCGTCCCTGTGGCTTTTTAAAATTTTTGCCCACTTTGGAAAATCCTTCACAATTTTCACAAAATACCCAAACTGTGCTTGATTTTGCTCCTTTCTCACTCATCCCGCCCCCCTGGCTCCTTTTAGCAAGGTTTGGGAAAATCCCCATTTTTGACATTTTCGACACTACCGGCCCTATCGTTTTATTCAATTTTTGCCCGGTTTGGAAAATCCTTCACAATTTTCACATTACACATCAACTGTGTTTGATTTTGCTCACTCATCCCGCCCCCCGGCCACTTTTAGCAGGTTTTGGGAAAATCCCCATTTTTGACTTTTTCGACACTAACGGCCCTGTGGCCTTTTAAAATTTTTGCCCACTTTGGAAAATCCTTCACAATTTTCACAAAATACCCCAACTGTGCTTGATTTTGCTCCTTTCCCACTCATCCTGCCCCCTGGCCCCTTTTAGCAAGGTTTGGGAAAATCCCCATTTTTGACTTTTTCGACACTAACGGCCCTGTCGTTTTTTTAAATTTTTGCCAACTTTGGAAAATCCTTAACAATTTTCACAAAACGCCCCAACTGTGCTTGATTTTGCTCGTTTTTCACTCATCCCGCCCCCCGGCCACTTTTAGCAAGTTTTGGGAAAATCCACATTTTTGACTTTTTCGACACTACCGGCCCTGTCGCCTTTTAACATTTTTGCCCACTTTGGAAAATCCTTCACAATTTTCACAAAACACCCCAACTGTGCTTGATTTTGCTCGTGTTTCACTCAGCCCGCCCCCCTGGCCCCTTTTAGCAAGGTTTGGGAAAATCCCCATTTTTGACTTTTTCGACACTACCGTCCCTGTGGTCTTTTAACATTTTTGCCCACTTTGGAAAATCCTTCACAATTTTCACAAAACGCCCCAAATGTGCTTGATTTTGCTCACTCATCCCGCCTCCCGGCCACTTTTAGCAAGGTTTGGGAAAATCCGCATTTTTGACTTTTTCGACACTACCGGACCTGTCGTTTTTTTCAATTTTTGCCTGGTTTGGAAAATCCTTCACAATTTTCACATTACACATCAACTGTGCTTGATTTTGCTCACTCATCCCGCCCCCCGGCCACTTTTAGCAAGTTTTGGGAAAATCCACATTTTTGACTTTTTCGACACTACCGGCCCTGTGGCTTTTTAAAATTTTTGCCCACTTTGGAAAATCCTTCACAATTTTCACAAAATACCCAAACTGTGCTTGATTTTGCTCCTTTCTCACTCATCCCGCCCCCCTGGCCCCTTTTAGCAGGTTTTGGGAAAATCCCCATTTTTGACTTTTTCGACACTACCGGCCCTGTCACCTTTTAAAATTTTTGCCCACTTTGGAAAATCCTTCACAATTTTCACAAAAATCCCAAACTATTCTTGATTTTGCTCGTTTTTCACTCATCCCGCCCCCCTGGCCCCTTTTAGCAAGGTTTGGGAAAATCCCCATTTTTGACTTTTTTTCGACACTACCGGCCCTGTCGCCTTTTAAAATGTTTGCCCACTTTGGAAAATCCTTCACAATTTTCACAAAACGCCCCAACTGTGCTTGATTTTTTCTAATTTTTCACTCATCCCGTCCCCCGGCCACTTTTAGCAGGTTTTGGGAAAATCCCCATTTTTGACTTTTTCGACACTACCGGCCCTGTCACCTTTTAAAATTTTTGCCCACTTTGGAAAATCCTTCACAATTTTCACAAAAATCCCAAACTATGCTTGATTTTGCTCGTTTTTCATTCATCCCGCCCCCCGGCCACTTTTAGCAAGTTTTGGGAAAATCCACATTTTTGACTTTTTCGACACTACCGGCCCTGTCGCCTTTTAAAATTTTTGCCCACTTTGGAAAATCCTTCACAATTTTAACATTACACATCAACTGTGCTTGATTTTGCTCACTCATCCCGCCTCCCGGCCACTTTTAGCAAGTTTTGGGAAAATCCCCATTTTTGACTTTTTCGACACTACCGGCCCTGTGGCCTTTTAAAATTTTTGCCCACTTTGGAAAATCCTTCACAATTTTCACAAAATGCCCCAACTGTGCTTGATTTTGCTCGTGTTTCACTCATCCCGCCCACCGGCCACTTTTAGCAAGTTTTGGGAAAATCCACATTTTTGACTTTTTCGACACTACCGTCCCTGTGGCCTTTTAACATTTTTGCCCACTTTGGAAAATCCTTCACAATTTTCACAAAACGCCCCAAATGTGCTTGATTTCGCTCGTTTTTTACTGAGCCCGCCCCCCGGCCCCTTTTTGCAAGGTTTGGGAAAATCCGCATTTTTGACTTTTTTCGACACTACCGGACCTGTCGTTTTTTTTAATTTTTGCCTGGTTTGGAAAATCCTTCACAATTTTAACATTACACATCAACTGTGCTTGATTTTGCTCACTCATCCCGCCTCCCGGCCACTTTTAGCAAGTTTTGGGAAAATCCCCATTTTTGACTTTTTCGACACTACCGGCCCTGTGGCCTTTTAAAATTTTTGCCCACTTTGGAAAATCCTTCACAATTTTCACAAAACGCCCCAACTGTGCTTGACTTTGCTCGTTTTTCACTCATCCCGCCCCCCGGCCACTTTTAGCAAGTTTTGGGAAAATCCACATTTTTGACTTTTTCGACACTACCGGCCCTGTGGCTTTTTAAAATTTTTGCCCACTTTGGAAAATCCTTCACAATTTTCACAAAACACCCCAACTGTGCTTGATTTTGCTCGTGTTTCACTCAGTCCGCCCCCCTGGCCCCTTTTAGCAAGGTTTGGGAAAATCCCCATTTTTGACATTTTCGACACTAACGGCCCTGTGGCCTTTTAAAATTTTTGCCCACTTTGGAAAATCCTTCACAATTTTCACAAAATACCCAAACTGTGCTTGATTTTGCTCCTTTCTCACTCATCCCGCCCCCCTGGCTCCTTTTAGCAAGGTTTGGGAAAATCCCCATTTTTGACATTTTCGACACTACCGGCCCTATCGTTTTATTCAATTTTTGCCCGGTTTGGAAAATCCTTCACAATTTTCACATTACACATCAACTGTGTTTGATTTTGCTCACTCATCCCGCCCCCCGGCCACTTTTAGCAGGTTTTGGGAAAATCCCCATTTTTGACTTTTTCGACACTAACGGCCCTGTGGCCTTTTAAAATTTTTGCCCACTTTGGAAAATCCTTCACAATTTTCACAAAATACCCCAACTGTGCTTGATTTTGCTCCTTTCCCACTCATCCTGCCCCCTGGCCCCTTTTAGCAAGGTTTGGGAAAATCCCCATTTTTGACTTTTTCGACACTAACGGCCCTGTCGTTTTTTTTAAATTTTTGCCAACTTTGGAAAATCCTTAACAATTTTCACAAAACGCCCCAACTGTGCTTGATTTTGCTCGTTTTTCACTCATCCCGCCCCCCGGCCACTTTTAGCAAGTTTTGGGAAAATCCACATTTTTGACTTTTTCGACACTACCGGCCCTGTCGCCTTTTAACATTTTTGCCCACTTTGGAAAATCCTTCACAATTTTCACAAAACACCCCAACTGTGCTTGATTTTGCTCGTGTTTCACTCAGCCCGCCCCCCTGGCCCCTTTTAGCAAGGTTTGGGAAAATCCCCATTTTTGACTTTTTCGACACTACCGTCCCTGTGGTCTTTTAACATTTTTGCCCACTTTGGAAAATCCTTCACAATTTTCACAAAACGCCCCAAATGTGCTTGATTTTGCTCACTCATCCCGCCTCCCGGCCACTTTTAGCAAGGTTTGGGAAAATCCGCATTTTTGACTTTTTCGACACTACCGGACCTGTCGTTTTTTTCAATTTTTGCCTGGTTTGGAAAATCCTTCACAATTTTCACATTACACATCAACTGTGCTTGATTTTGCTCACTCATCCCGCCCCCCGGCCACTTTTAGCAAGTTTTGGGAAAATCCACATTTTTGACTTTTTCGACACTACCGGCCCTGTGGCTTTTTAAAATTTTTGCCCACTTTGGAAAATCCTTCACAATTTTCACAAAATACCCAAACTGTGCTTGATTTTGCTCCTTTCTCACTCATCCCGCCCCCCTGGCCCCTTTTAGCAGGTTTTGGGAAAATCCCCATTTTTGACTTTTTCGACACTACCGGCCCTGTCACCTTTTAAAATTTTTGCCCACTTTGGAAAATCCTTCACAATTTTCACAAAAATCCCAAACTATTCTTGATTTTGCTCGTTTTTCACTCATCCCGCCCCCCGGCCACTTTTAGCAAGTTTTGGGAAAATCCCCATTTTTGACTTTTTCGACACTACCGGCCCTGTCGCCTTTTAAAATTTTTGCCCACTTTGGAAAATCCTTCACAATTTTCACAAAATACCCAAACTGTGCTTGATTTTGCTCCTTTCTCACTCATCCCGCCCCCCTGGCCCCTTTTAGCAAGGTTTGGGAAAATCCCCATTTTTGACTTTTTTTCGACACTACCGGCCCTGTCGCCTTTTAAAATGTTTGCCCACTTTGGAAAATCCTTCACAATTTTCACAAAACGCCCCAACTGTGCTTGATTTTTTCTAATTTTTCACTCATCCCGTCCCCCGGCCACTTTTAGCAGGTTTTGGGAAAATCCCCATTTTTGACTTTTTCGACACTACCGGCCCTGTCACCTTTTAAAATTTTTGCCCACTTTGGAAAATCCTTCACAATTTTCACAAAAATCCCAAACTATGCTTGATTTTGCTCGTTTTTCATTCATCCCGCCCCCCGGCCACTTTTAGCAAGTTTTGGGAAAATCCACATTTTTGACTTTTTCGACACTACCGGACCTGTCGTTTTTTTTAATTTTTGCCTGGTTTGGAAAATCCTTCACAATTTTAACATTACACATCAACTGTGCTTGATTTTGCTCACTCATCCCGCCTCCCGGCCACTTTTAGCAAGTTTTGGGAAAATCCCCATTTTTGACTTTTTCGACACTACCGGCCCTGTGGCCTTTTAAAATTTTTGCCCACTTTGGAAAATCCTTCACAATTTTCACAAAACGCCCCAACTGTGCTTGACTTTGCTCGTTTTTCACTCATCCCGCCCCCCGGCCACTTTTAGCAAGTTTTGGGAAAATCCACATTTTTGACTTTTTCGACACTACCGGCCCTGTGGCCTTTTAAAATTTTTGCCCACTTTGGAAAATCCTTCACAATTTTCACAAAACACCCCAACTGTGCTTGATTTTGCTCGTGTTTCACTCAGTCCGCCCCCCTGGCCCCTTTTAGCAAGGTTTGGGAAAATCCCCATTTTTGACTTTTTCGACACTACCGTCCCTGTGGCCTTTTAACATTTTTGCCCACTTTGGAAAATCCTTCACAATTTTCACAAAACGCCCCAAATGTGCTTGATTTTGCTCGTTTTTCACTGAGGCTGCCCCCTGCCCCTTTTTGCAAGGTTTGGGAAAATCCCCATTTTTGACATTTTCGACACTACCGGCCCTATCGTTTTATTCAATTTTTGCCCGGTTTGGAAAATCCTTCACAATTTTCACATTACACATCAACTGTGCTTGATTTTGCTCACTCATCCCGCCTCCCGGCCACTTTTAGCAAGTTTTGGGAAAATCCCCATTTTTGACTTTTTCGACATTACCGGCCCTGTCGCCTTTTAACATTTTTGCCCACTTTGGAAAATCCTTCACAATTTTCACAAAAATCCCAAACTGTGCTTGATTTTGCTCGTTTTTCATTCAACCCGCCCCCCGGCCACTTTTAGCAAGTTTTGGGAAAATCCACATTTTTGACTTTTTCGACACTACCGGCCCTGTGGCCTTTTAACATTTTTGCCCACTTTGGAAAATCCTTCACAATTTTCACAAAACGCCCCAACTGTGCTTGATTTTGCTCGTTTTTCACTCAGCCCGTCCCCCGGCCACTTTTAGCAAGTTTTGGGAAAATCCCCATTTTTGACATTTTCGACACTACCGGCCCTATCGTTTTATTCAATTTTTGCCCGGTTTGGAAAATCCTTCACAATTTTCACATTACACATCAACTGTGTTTGATTTTGCTCACTCATCCCGCCCCCCGGCCACTTTTAGCAGGTTTTGGGAAAATCCCCATTTTTGACTTTTTCGACACTAACGGCCCTGTGGCCTTTTAAAATTTTTGCCCACTTTGGAAAATCCTTCACAATTTTCACAAAATACCCAACTGTGCTTGATTTTGCTCCTTTCCCACTCATCCTGCCCCCCGGCCACTTTTAGCAAGTTTTGGGAAAATCCACATTTTTGACTTTTTCGACACTACCGGCCCTGTGGCCTTTTAAAATTTTTGCCCACTTTGGAAAATCCTTCACAATTTTCACAAAATGCCCCAACTGTGCTTGATTTTGCTCGTGTTTCACTCATCCCGCCCACCGGCCACTTTTAGCAAGTTTTGGGAAAATCCACATTTTTGACTTTTTCGACACTACCGTCCCTGTGGCCTTTTAACATTTTTGCCCACTTTGGAAAATCCTTCACAATTTTCACAAAACGCCCCAAATGTGCTTGATTTCGCTCGTTTTTTACTGAGCCCGCCCCCGGCCCCTTTTTGCAAGGTTTGGGAAAATCCGCATTTTTGACTTTTTTCGACACTACCGGACCTGTCGTTTTTTTTAATTTTTGCCTGGTTTGGAAAATCCTTCACAATTTTAACATTACACATCAACTGTGCTTGATTTTGCTCACTCATCCCGCCTCCCGGCCACTTTTAGCAAGTTTTGGGAAAATCCCCATTTTTGACTTTTTCGACACTACCGGCCCTGTGGCCTTTTAAAATTTTTGCCCACTTTGGAAAATCCTTCACAATTTTCACAAAACGCCCCAACTGTGCTTGACTTTGCTCGTTTTTCACTCATCCCGCCCCCCGGCCACTTTTAGCAAGTTTTGGGAAAATCCCCATTTTTGACTTTTTCGACACTACCGGCCCTGTCGCCTTTTAACATTTTTGCCCACTTTGGAAAATCCTTCACAATTTTCACAAAACTCCCCAACTGTGCTTGATTTTGCTCGTTTTTCACTCATCCCGCCCCCCGGCCACTTTTAGCAAGTTTTGGGTTAAATCCACATTTTTGACTTTTTCGACACTACCGTCCCTGTGGCTTTTTAAAATTTTTGCCCACTTTGGAAAATCCTTCACAATTTTCACAAAATACCCAAACTGTGCTTGATTTTGCTCCTTTCTCACTCATCCCGCCCCCCTGGCTCCTTTTAGCAAGGTTTGGGAAAATCCCCATTTTTGACATTTTCGACACTACCGGCCCTATCGTTTTATTCAATTTTTGCCCGGTTTGGAAAATCCTTCACAATTTTCACATTACACATCAACTGTGTTTGATTTTGCTCACTCATCCCGCCCCCCGGCCACTTTTAGCAGGTTTTGGGAAAATCCCCATTTTTGACTTTTTCGACACTAACGGCCCTGTGGCCTTTTAAAATTTTTGCCCACTTTGGAAAATCCTTCACAATTTTCACAAAATTCCCAAACTGTGCTTGATTTTGCTCCTTTCTCACTCATCCCGCCCCCCTGGCTCCTTTTAGCAAGGTTTGGGAAAATCCCCATTTTTGACATTTTCGACACTACCGGCCCTATCGTTTTATTCAATTTTTGCCCGGTTTGGAAAATCCTTCACAATTTTCACATTACACATCAACTGTGTTTGATTTTGCTCACTCATCCCGCCCCCCGGCCACTTTTAGCAGGTTTTGGGAAAATCCCCATTTTTGACTTTTTCGACACTAACGGCCCTGTGGCCTTTTAAAATTTTTGCCCACTTTGGAAAATCCTTCACAATTTTCACAAAATACCCCAACTGTGCTTGATTTTGCTCCTTTCCCACTCATCCTGCCCCCTGGCCCCTTTTAGCAAGGTTTGGGAAAATCCCCATTTTTGACTTTTTCGACACTAACGGCCCTGTCGTTTTTTTAAATTTTTGCCAACTTTGGAAAATCCTTAACAATTTTCACAAAACGCCCCAACTGTGCTTGATTTTGCTCGTTTTTCACTCATCCCGCCCCCCGGCCACTTTTAGCAAGTTTTGGGAAAATCCACATTTTTGACTTTTTCGACACTACCGGCCCTGTCGCCTTTTAACATTTTTGCCCACTTTGGAAAATCCTTCACAATTTTCACAAAACACCCCAACTGTGCTTGATTTTGCTCGTGTTTCACTCAGCCCGCCCCCCTGGCCCCTTTTAGCAAGGTTTGGGAAAATCCCCATTTTTGACTTTTTCGACACTACCGTCCCTGTGGTCTTTTAACATTTTTGCCCACTTTGGAAAATCCTTCACAATTTTCACAAAACGCCCCAAATGTGCTTGATTTTGCTCACTCATCCCGCCTCCCGGCCACTTTTAGCAAGGTTTGGGAAAATCCGCATTTTTGACTTTTTCGACACTACCGGACCTGTCGTTTTTTTCAATTTTTGCCTGGTTTGGAAAATCCTTCACAATTTTCACATTACACATCAACTGTGCTTGATTTTGCTCACTCATCCCGCCCCCCGGCCACTTTTAGCAAGTTTTGGGAAAATCCACATTTTTGACTTTTTCGACACTACCGGCCCTGTGGCTTTTTAAAATTTTTGCCCACTTTGGAAAATCCTTCACAATTTTCACAAAATACCCAAACTGTGCTTGATTTTGCTCCTTTCTCACTCATCCCGCCCCCCTGGCCCCTTTTAGCAGGTTTTGGGAAAATCCCCATTTTTGACTTTTTCGACACTACCGGCCCTGTCACCTTTTAAAATTTTTGCCCACTTTGGAAAATCCTTCACAATTTTCACAAAAATCCCAAACTATTCTTGATTTTGCTCGTTTTTCACTCATCCCGCCCCCCTGGCCCCTTTTAGCAAGGTTTGGGAAAATCCCCATTTTTGACTTTTTTTCGACACTACCGGCCCTGTCGCCTTTTAAAATGTTTGCCCACTTTGGAAAATCCTTCACAATTTTCACAAAACGCCCCAACTGTGCTTGATTTTTTCTAATTTTTCACTCATCCCGTCCCCCGGCCACTTTTAGCAGGTTTTGGGAAAATCCCCATTTTTGACTTTTTCGACACTACCGGCCCTGTCACCTTTTAAAATTTTTGCCCACTTTGGAAAATCCTTCACAATTTTCACAAAAATCCCAAACTATGCTTGATTTTGCTCGTTTTTCATTCATCCCGCCCCCCGGCCACTTTTAGCAAGTTTTGGGAAAATCCACATTTTTGACTTTTTCGACACTACCGGCCCTGTCGCCTTTTAAAATTTTTGCCCACTTTGGAAAATCCTTCACAATTTTAACATTACACATCAACTGTGCTTGATTTTGCTCACTCATCCCGCCTCCCGGCCACTTTTAGCAAGTTTTGGGAAAATCCCCATTTTTGACTTTTTCGACACTACCGGCCCTGTGGCCTTTTAAAATTTTTGCCCACTTTGGAAAATCCTTCACAATTTTCACAAAATGCCCCAACTGTGCTTGATTTTGCTCGTGTTTCACTCATCCCGCCCACCGGCCACTTTTAGCAAGTTTTGGGAAAATCCACATTTTTGACTTTTTCGACACTACCGTCCCTGTGGCCTTTTAACATTTTTGCCCACTTTGGAAAATCCTTCACAATTTTCACAAAACGCCCCAAATGTGCTTGATTTCGCTCGTTTTTTACTGAGCCCGCCCCCCGGCCCCTTTTTGCAAGGTTTGGGAAAATCCGCATTTTTGACTTTTTTCGACACTACCGGACCTGTCGTTTTTTTTAATTTTTGCCTGGTTTGGAAAATCCTTCACAATTTTAACATTACACATCAACTGTGCTTGATTTTGCTCACTCATCCCGCCTCCCGGCCACTTTTAGCAAGTTTTGGGAAAATCCCCATTTTTGACTTTTTCGACACTACCGGCCCTGTGGCCTTTTAAAATTTTTGCCCACTTTGGAAAATCCTTCACAATTTTCACAAAACGCCCCAACTGTGCTTGACTTTGCTCGTTTTTCACTCATCCCGCCCCCCGGCCACTTTTAGCAAGTTTTGGGAAAATCCACATTTTTGACTTTTTCGACACTACCGGCCCTGTGGCTTTTTAAAATTTTTGCCCACTTTGGAAAATCCTTCACAATTTTCACAAAACACCCCAACTGTGCTTGATTTTGCTCGTGTTTCACTCAGTCCGCCCCCCTGGCCCCTTTTAGCAAGGTTTGGGAAAATCCCCATTTTTGACATTTTCGACACTAACGGCCCTGTGGCCTTTTAAAATTTTTGCCCACTTTGGAAAATCCTTCACAATTTTCACAAAATACCCAAACTGTGCTTGATTTTGCTCCTTTCTCACTCATCCCGCCCCCCTGGCTCCTTTTAGCAAGGTTTGGGAAAATCCCCATTTTTGACATTTTCGACACTACCGGCCCTATCGTTTTATTCAATTTTTGCCCGGTTTGGAAAATCCTTCACAATTTTCACATTACACATCAACTGTGTTTGATTTTGCTCACTCATCCCGCCCCCCGGCCACTTTTAGCAGGTTTTGGGAAAATCCCCATTTTTGACTTTTTCGACACTAACGGCCCTGTGGCCTTTTAAAATTTTTGCCCACTTTGGAAAATCCTTCACAATTTTCACAAAATACCCCAACTGTGCTTGATTTTGCTCCTTTCCCACTCATCCTGCCCCCTGGCCCCTTTTAGCAAGGTTTGGGAAAATCCCCATTTTTGACTTTTTCGACACTAACGGCCCTGTCGTTTTTTTAAATTTTTGCCAACTTTGGAAAATCCTTAACAATTTTCACAAAACGCCCCAACTGTGCTTGATTTTGCTCGTTTTTCACTCATCCCGCCCCCCGGCCACTTTTAGCAAGTTTTGGGAAAATCCACATTTTTGACTTTTTCGACACTACCGGCCCTGTCGCCTTTTAACATTTTTGCCCACTTTGGAAAATCCTTCACAATTTTCACAAAACACCCCAACTGTGCTTGATTTTGCTCGTGTTTCACTCAGCCCGCCCCCCTGGCCCCTTTTAGCAAGGTTTGGGAAAATCCCCATTTTTGACTTTTTCGACACTACCGTCCCTGTGGTCTTTTAACATTTTTGCCCACTTTGGAAAATCCTTCACAATTTTCACAAAACGCCCCAAATGTGCTTGATTTTGCTCACTCATCCCGCCTCCCGGCCACTTTTAGCAAGGTTTGGGAAAATCCGCATTTTTGACTTTTTCGACACTACCGGACCTGTCGTTTTTTTCAATTTTTGCCTGGTTTGGAAAATCCTTCACAATTTTCACATTACACATCAACTGTGCTTGATTTTGCTCACTCATCCCGCCCCCCGGCCACTTTTAGCAAGTTTTGGGAAAATCCACATTTTTGACTTTTTCGACACTACCGGCCCTGTGGCTTTTTAAAATTTTTGCCCACTTTGGAAAATCCTTCACAATTTTCACAAAATACCCAAACTGTGCTTGATTTTGCTCCTTTCTCACTCATCCCGCCCCCCTGGCCCCTTTTAGCAGGTTTTGGGAAAATCCCCATTTTTGACTTTTTCGACACTACCGGCCCTGTCACCTTTTAAAATTTTTGCCCACTTTGGAAAATCCTTCACAATTTTCACAAAAATCCCAAACTATTCTTGATTTTGCTCGTTTTTCACTCATCCCGCCCCCCGGCCACTTTTAGCAAGTTTTGGGAAAATCCCCATTTTTGACTTTTTCGACACTACCGGCCCTGTCGCCTTTTAAAATTTTTGCCCACTTTGGAAAATCCTTCACAATTTTCACAAAATACCCAAACTGTGCTTGATTTTGCTCCTTTCTCACTCATCCCGCCCCCCTGGCCCCTTTTAGCAAGGTTTGGGAAAATCCCCATTTTTGACTTTTTTTCGACACTACCGGCCCTGTCGCCTTTTAAAATGTTTGCCCACTTTGGAAAATCCTTCACAATTTTCACAAAACGCCCCAACTGTGCTTGATTTTTTCTAATTTTTCACTCATCCCGTCCCCCGGCCACTTTTAGCAGGTTTTGGGAAAATCCCCATTTTTGACTTTTTCGACACTACCGGCCCTGTCACCTTTTAAAATTTTTGCCCACTTTGGAAAATCCTTCACAATTTTCACAAAAATCCCAAACTATGCTTGATTTTGCTCGTTTTTCATTCATCCCGCCCCCCGGCCACTTTTAGCAAGTTTTGGGAAAATCCACATTTTTGACTTTTTCGACACTACCGGACCTGTCGTTTTTTTTAATTTTTGCCTGGTTTGGAAAATCCTTCACAATTTTAACATTACACATCAACTGTGCTTGATTTTGCTCACTCATCCCGCCTCCCGGCCACTTTTAGCAAGTTTTGGGAAAATCCCCATTTTTGACTTTTTCGACACTACCGGCCCTGTGGCCTTTTAAAATTTTTGCCCACTTTGGAAAATCCTTCACAATTTTCACAAAACGCCCCAACTGTGCTTGACTTTGCTCGTTTTTCACTCATCCCGCCCCCCGGCCACTTTTAGCAAGTTTTGGGAAAATCCACATTTTTGACTTTTTCGACACTACCGGCCCTGTGGCCTTTTAAAATTTTTGCCCACTTTGGAAAATCCTTCACAATTTTCACAAAACACCCCAACTGTGCTTGATTTTGCTCGTGTTTCACTCAGTCCGCCCCCCTGGCCCCTTTTAGCAAGGTTTGGGAAAATCCCCATTTTTGACTTTTTCGACACTACCGTCCCTGTGGCCTTTTAACATTTTTGCCCACTTTGGAAAATCCTTCACAATTTTCACAAAACGCCCCAAATGTGCTTGATTTTGCTCGTTTTTCACTGAGGCTGCCCCCTGCCCCTTTTTGCAAGGTTTGGGAAAATCCCCATTTTTGACATTTTCGACACTACCGGCCCTATCGTTTTATTCAATTTTTGCCCGGTTTGGAAAATCCTTCACAATTTTCACATTACACATCAACTGTGCTTGATTTTGCTCACTCATCCCGCCTCCCGGCCACTTTTAGCAAGTTTTGGGAAAATCCCCATTTTTGACTTTTTCGACATTACCGGCCCTGTCGCCTTTTAACATTTTTGCCCACTTTGGAAAATCCTTCACAATTTTCACAAAAATCCCAAACTGTGCTTGATTTTGCTCGTTTTTCATTCAACCCGCCCCCCGGCCACTTTTAGCAAGTTTTGGGAAAATCCACATTTTTGACTTTTTCGACACTACCGGCCCTGTGGCCTTTTAACATTTTTGCCCACTTTGGAAAATCCTTCACAATTTTCACAAAACGCCCCAACTGTGCTTGATTTTGCTCGTTTTTCACTCAGCCCGTCCCCCGGCCACTTTTAGCAAGTTTTGGGAAAATCCCCATTTTTGACATTTTCGACTCTACCGGCCCTATCGTTTTATTCAATTTTTGCCCGGTTTGGAAAATCCTTCACAATTTTCACATTACACATCAACTGTGTTTGATTTTGCTCACTCATCCCGCCCCCCGGCCACTTTTAGCAGGTTTTGGGAAAATCCCCATTTTTGACTTTTTCGACACTAACGGCCCTGTGGCCTTTTAAAATTTTTGCCCACTTTGGAAAATCCTTCACAATTTTCACAAAATACCCAACTGTGCTTGATTTTGCTCCTTTCCCACTCATCCTGCCCCCCGGCCACTTTTAGCAAGTTTTGGGAAAATCCACATTTTTGACTTTTTCGACACTACCGGCCCTGTGGCCTTTTAAAATTTTTGCCCACTTTGGAAAATCCTTCACAATTTTCACAAAACACCCCAACTGTGCTTGATTTTGCTCGTGTTTCACTCAGCCCGCCCCCCTGGCCCCTTTTAGCAAGGTTTGGGAAAATCCCCATTTTTGACTTTTTCGACACTACCGTCCCTGTGGTCTTTTAACATTTTTGCCCACTTTGGAAAATCCTTCACAATTTTCACAAAACGCCCCAAATGTGCTTGATTTCGCTCGTTTTCTACTGAGCCCGCCCCCCGGCCCCTTTTTGCAAGGTTTGGGAAAATCCGCATTTTTGACTTTTTCGACACTACCGGACCTGTCGTTTTTTTCAATTTTTGCCTGGTTT
The DNA here is from genome assembly GCF_963691925.1 of Scomber scombrus. Lineage (NCBI taxonomy): Eukaryota > Metazoa > Chordata > Actinopteri > Scombriformes > Scombridae > Scomber > Scomber scombrus. The sequence continues at coordinate 41,579 of NW_026910482.1, forward strand.
GGAAAATCCTTCACAATTTTAACATTACACATCAACTGTGCTTGATTTTGCTCACTCATCCCGCCTCCCGGCCACTTTTAGCAAGTTTTGGGAAAATCCCCATTTTTGACTTTTTCGACACTACCGGCCCTGTGGCCTTTTAAAATGTTTGCCCACTTTGGAAAATCCTTCACAATTTTCACAAAACGCCCCAACTGTGCTTGATTTTGCTCGTTTTTCACTCAGTCCGTCCCCCGGCCACTTTTAGCAGGTTTTAGGAAAATCCCCATTTTTGACTTTTTCGACACTACCGGCCCTATCGTTTTATTCAATTTTTGCCCGGTCCTTCACAATTTTCACATTACACATCAACTGTGCTTGATTTTGCTCACTCATCCTGCCCCCCGGCCACTTTTAGCAGGTTTTGGGAAAATCCCCATTTTTGACTTTTTCGACACTACCGGCCCTGTGGCCTTTTAAAATTTTTGCCCACTTTGGAAAATCCTTAACAATTTTCACAAAATACCCAAACTGTGCTTGATTTTGCTCCTTTCCCACTCATCCTGCCCCCCTGGCCACTTTTAGCAAGGTTTGGGAAAATCCCCATTTTTGACTTTTTCGACACTAACGGCCCTGTCGTTTTTTAAAATTTTTGCCAACTTTGGAAAATCCTTCACAATTTTCACAAAACGCCCCAACTGTGCTTGATTTTGCTCGTTTTTCACTCATCCCGCCCCCCGGCCACTTTTAGCAGGTTTTGGGAAAATCCCCATTTTTGACTTTTTCGACACTACCGGCCCTGTCACCTTTTAAAATTTTTGCCCACTTTGGAAAATCCTTCACAATTTTCACAAAACGCCCAAACTGTGCTTGATTTTGCTCGTTTTTCACTCATCCCGCCCCCCGGCCACTTTTAGCAAGTTTTGGGAAAATCCCCATTTTTGACTTTTTCGAAACTACCGGCCCTGTCGCCTTTTAAAATTTTTGCCCACTTTGGAAAATCCTTCACAATTTTCACAAAACGCCCCAACTGTGCTTGATTTTGCTAATTTTTCACTCATCCCGCACCCCCGGCCACTTTTAGCAAGTTTTGGGAAAATCCCCATTTTTGACTTTTTCGACACTACCGTCCGTGTGGCCTTTTAACATTTTTGCCCACTTTGGAAAATCCTTCACAATTTTCACAAAACGCCCCAAATGTGCTTGATTTTGCTCGTTTTTTACTGAGCCCACCCCCCGGCCCCTTTTTGCAAGGTTTGGGAAAATCCGCATTTTAGACTTTTTCGACACTACCGGCCCTGTCGTTTTTTTCAATTTTTGCCTGGTTTGGAAAATCCTTCACAATTTTAACATTACACATCAACTGTGCTTGATTTTGCTCACTCATCCCGCCCCCCGGCCACTTTTAGCAGGTTTTGGGAAAATCCCCATTTTTGACTTTTTCGACACTACCGGCCCTGTCGTCTTTTAAAATTTTTGCCCACTTTGTAAAATCCTTCACAATTTTAACATTACACATCAACTGTGCTTGATTTTGCTCACTCATCCCGCCTTCCGGCCACTTTTAGCAAGTTTTGGGAAAATCCCCATTTTTGACTTTTTTGACACTACCGGCCCAGTGGCCTTTTAAAATTTTTGCCCACTTTGGAAAATCCTTCACAATTTTCACAAAACGCCCCAACTGTGCTTGATTTTGCTCGTTTTTCACTCATCCCGCCCCCCGGCCACTTTTAGCAAGTTTTGGGAAAATCCACATTTTTGACTTTTTCGACACTACCGGCCCTGTGGCCTTTTAAAATTTTTGCCCACTTTGGAAAATCCTTCACAATTTTCACAAAACGCCCCAAATGTGCTTGATTTCGCTCGTTTTTTACTGAGCCCGCCCCCCGGCCCCTTTTTGCAAGGTTTGGGAAAATCCGCATTTTTGACTTTTTCGACACTACCGGACCTGTCGTTTTTTTCAATTTTTGCCTGGTTTGGAAAATACTTCACAATTTTAACATTACACATCAACTGTGCTTGATTTTGCTCACTCATCCCGCCTCCCGGCCACTTTTAGCAAGTTTTGGGAAAATCCACATTTTAGACTTTTTCGACACTACCGGCCCTGTCGCCTTTTAAAATTTTTGCCCACTTTGGAAAATCCTTCACAATTTTAACATTACACATCAACTGTGCTTGATTTTGCTCACTCATCCCGCCCCCCGGCCACTTTTAGCAAGTTTTGGGAAAATCCCCATTTTTGACTTTTTCGACACTACCGGCCCTGTCGTTTTTTTAAATTTTTGCCAACTTTGGAAAATCCTTCACAATTTTCACAAAACGCCCCAACTGTGCTTGATTTTGCTCGTTTTTCACTCATCCCGCCCCCCGGCCACTTTTAGCAAGTTTTGGGAAAATCCACATTTTTGACATTTTCGACACTACCGGCCCTATCGTTTTATTCAATTTTTGCCCGGTTTGGAAAATCCTTCACAATTTTCACATTACACATCAACTGTGTTTGATTTTGCTCACTCATCCCGCCCCCCGGCCACTTTTAGCAGGTTTTGGGAAAATCCCCATTTTTGACTTTTTCGACACTAACGGCCCTGTGGCCTTTTAAAATTTTTGCCCACTTTGGAAAATCCTTCACAATTTTCACAAAATACCCAAACTGTGCTTGATTTTGCTCCTTTCCCACTCATCCTGCCCCCTGGCCCCTTTTAGCAAGGTTTGGGAAAATCCCCATTTTTGACTTTTTCGACACTAACGGCCCTGTCGTTTTTTTAAATTTTTGCCAACTTTGGAAAATCCTTAACAATTTTCACAAAACGCCCCAACTGTGCTTGATTTTGCTCGTTTTTCACTCATCCCGCCCCCCGGCCACTTTTAGCAAGTTTTGGGAAAATCCCCATTTTTGACTTTTTCGACACTACCGGCCCTGTCGCCTTTTAAAATTTTTGCCCACTTTGGAAAATCCTTCACAATTTTAACATTACACATCAACTGTGCTTGATTTTGCTCACTCATCCCGCCCCCCGGCCACTTTTAGCAAGTTTTGGGAAAATCCCCATTTTTGACTTTTTCGACACTACCGGCCCTGTCGTTTTTTTAAATTTTTGCCAACTTTGGAAAATCCTTCACAATTTTCACAAAACGCCCCAAGTGTGCTTGATTTTGCTCGTTTTTCACTCATCCCGCCCCCCGGCCACTTTTAGCAAGTTTTGGGAAAATCCACATTTTTGACTTTTTCGACACTACCGGCCCTATCGTTTTATTCAATTTTTGCCCGGTTTGGAAAATCCTTCACAATTTTCACATTACACATCAACTGTGTTTGATTTTGCTCACTCATCCCGCCCCCCGGCCACTTTTAGCAGGTTTTGGGAAAATCCCCATTTATGACTTTTTCGACACTAACGGCCCTGTGGCCTTTTAAAATTTTTGCCCACTTTGGAAAATCCTTCACAATTTTCACAAAATACCCAAACTGTGCTTGATTTTGATCCTTTCCCACTCATCCTGCCCCCTGGCCCCTTTTAGCAAGGTTTGGGAAAATCCCCATTTTTGACTTTTTCGACACTAACGGCCCTGTCGTTTTTTTAAATTTTTGCCAACTTTGGAAAATCCTTAACAATTTTCACAAAACGCCCCAACTGTGCTTGATTTTGCTCGTTTTTCACTCATCCCGCCCCCCGGCCACTTTTAGCAAGTTTTGGGAAAATCCACATTTTTGACTTTTTCGACACTACCGGCCCTGTCGCCTTTTAAAATTTTTGCCCACTTTGGAAAATCCTTCACAATTTTAACATTACACATCAACTGTGCTTGATTTTGCTCACTCATCCCGCCCCCCGGCCACTTTTAGCAAGTTTTGGGAAAATCCCCATTTTTGACATTTTCGACACTACCGGCCCTGTGGCCTTTTAACATTTTTGCCCACTTTGGAAAATCCTTCACAATTTTCACAAAACGCCCCAACTGTGCTTGATTTTGCTCGTTTTTCACTCATCCCGCCCCCCGGCCACTTTTAGCAAGTTTTGGGAAAATCCCCATTTTTGACTTTTTCGACACTACCGGCCCTGTGGCTTTTTAAAATTTTTGCCCACTTTGGAAAATCCTTCACAATTTTCACAAAATACCCAAACTGTGCTTGATTTTGCTCCTTTCTCACTCATCCCGCCCCCCTGGCCCCTTTTAGCAAGGTTTGGGAAAATCCCCATTTTTGACTTTTTCGACACTAACGGCCCTGTCGTTTTTTTAAATTTTTGCCAACTTTGGAAAATCCTTCACAATTTTCACAAAACGCCCCAACTGTGCTTGATTTTGCTCGTTTTTCACTCATCCCGCCCCCCGGCCACTTTTAGCAAGTTTTGGGAAAATCCCCATTTTTGACTTTTTCGACACTACCGTCCCTGTCGCCTTTTAAAATTTTTGCCCACTTTGGAAAATCCTTCACAATTTTAACATTACACATCAACTGTGCTTGATTTTGCTCACTCATCCCGCCTCCCGGCCACTTTTAGCAAGTTTTGGGAAAATCCCCATTTTTGACTTTTTCGACACTACCGGCCCTGTGGCCTTTTAAAATTTTTGCCCACTTTGGAAAATCCTTCACAATTTTCACAAAACGCCCCAACTGTGCTTGATTTTGCTTGTTTTTCACTCATCCCGCCCCCCGGCCACTTTTAGCAAGTTTTGGGAAAATCCCTATTTTTGATTTTTTCGACACTACCGGCCCTGTCGCCTTTTAACATTTTTGCCCACTTTAGAAAATCCTTCACAATTTTCACAAAACGCCCCAACTGTGCTTGATTTTGCTCGTTTTTCACTCATCCCGCCCCCCGGCCACTTTTAGCAAGTTTTGGGAAAATCCACATTTTTGACATTTTCGACACTACCGGCCCTATCGTTTTATTCAATTTTTGCCTGGTTTGGAAAATCCTTCACAATTTTCACATTACACATCAACTGTGTTTGATTTTGCTCACTCATCCCGCCCCCCGGCCACTTTTAGCAGGTTTTGGGAAAATCCACATTTTTGACTTTTTCGACACTAACGGCCCTGTGGCCTTTTAAAATTTTTGCCCACTTTGGAAAATCCTTCACAATTTTCACAAAATACCCAAACTGTGCTTGATTTTGATCCTTTCCCACTCATCCTGCCCCCTGGCCCCTTTTAGCAAGGTTTGGGAAAATCCCCATTTTTGACTTTTTCGACACTAACGGCCCTGTCGTTTTTTTAAATTTTTGCCAACTTTGGAAAGTCCTTAACAATTTTCACAAAACGCCCCAACTGTGCTTGATTTTGCTCGTTTTTCACTCATCCCGCCCCCCGGCCACTTTTAGCAAGTTTTGGGAAAATCCACATTTTTGACTTTTTCGACACTACCGGCCCTGTCGCCTTTTAAAATTTTTGCCCACTTTGGAAAATCCTTCACAATTTTAACATTACACATCAACTGTGCTTGATTTTGCTCGTTTTTCACTCATCCCGCCCCCCGGCCACTTTTAGCAAGTTTTGGGAAAATCCCCATTTTTGACTTTTTCGACACTACCGGCACTGTGGCTTTTTAAAATTTTTGCCCACTTTGGAAAATCCTTCACAATTTTCACAAAATACCCAAACTGTGCTTGATTTTGCTCCTTTCTCACTCATCCCGCCCCCCTGGCCCCTTTTAGCAAGGTTTGGGAAAATCCCCATTTTTGACTTTTTCGACACTAACGGCCCTGTCGTTTTTTTAAATTTTTGCCAACTTTGGAAAATCCTTCACAATTTTCACAAAACGCCCCAACTGTGCTTGATTTTGCTCGTTTTTCACTCATCCCGCCCCCCGGCCACTTTTAGCAAGTTTTGGGAAAATCCCCATTTTTGACTTTTTCGACACTACCGGCCCTGTCGCCTTTTAACATTTTTGCCCACTTTGGAAAATCCTTCACAATTTTCACAAAACGCCCCAACTGTGCTTGATTTTGCTCGTTTTTCACTCATCCCGCCCCCCGGCCACTTTTAGCAAGTTTTGGGAAAATCCCCATTTTTGACTTTTTCGACACTACCGGCCCTGTCGCCTTTTAACATTTTTGCCCACTTTGGAAAATCCTTCACAATTTTCACAAAACGCCCCAAATGTGCTTGATTGCGCTCGTTATTTACTGAGCCCGCCCCCCGGCCCCTTTTTGCAAGGTTTGGGAAAATCCGCATTTTTGACTTTTTCGACACTACCGGACCTGTCGTTTTTTTCAATTTTTGCCTGGTTTGGAAAATCCTTCACAATTTTAACATTACACATCAACTGTGCTTGATTTTGCTCACTCATCCCGCCTCCCGGCCACTTTTAGCAAGTTTTGGGAAAATCCCCATTTTTGACTTTTTCGACACTACCGGCCCTGTGGCCTTTTAACATTTTTGCCCAATTTGGAAAATCCTTCACAATTTTCACAAATTACCCAAACTGTGCTTGATTTTGCTCCTTTCTCACTCATCCCGCCCCCCTGGCCCCTTTTTGCAAGGTTTGGGAAAATCCGCATTTTTGACTTTTTTGACACTACCGGCCCTGTCGTTTTTTTCAATTTTTGCCTGGTTTGGAAAATCCTTCACAATTTTAACATTACACATCAACTGTGCTTGATTTTGCTCACTCATCCCGCCTCCCGGCCACTTTTAGCAAGTTTTGGGAAAATCCCCATTTTTGACTTTTTCGACACTACCGGCCCTGTGGCCTTTTAACATTTTTGCCCAATTTGGAAAATCCTTCACAATTTTCACAAATTACCCAAACTGTGCTTGATTTTGCTCCTTTCTCACTCATCCCGCCCCCCTGGCCCCTTTTAGCAAGGTTTGGGAAAATCTCCATTTTTGACTTTTTCGACACTAACGGCCCTGTCGTTTTTTAAAATTTTCGCCAACTTTGGAAAATCCTTCACAATTTTCACAAAACGCACCAACTGTGCTTGATTTTGCTCGTTTTTCACTCATCCCGCCCCCCGGCCACTTTTAGCAAGTTTTGGGAAAATCCCCATTTTTGACTTTTTCGACACTACTGGCTCTGTCGCCTTTTAAAATTTTTGCCCACTTTGGAAAATCCTTCACAATTTTAACATTACACATCAACTGTGCTTGATTTTGCTCACTCATCCCGCCTCCCGGCCACTTTTAGCAAGTGTTGGGAAAATCCCCATTTTTGACTTTTTCGACACTACCGGCCCTGTGGCCTTTCAAAATTTTTGCCCACTTTGGAAAATCCTTCACAATTTTCACAAAACGCCCCAACTGTGCTTGATTTTGCTCGTTTTTAACTCATCCCGCCCCCCGGCCACTTTTAGCAAGTTTTGGGAAAATGCACATTTTTGACTTTTTCGACACTACCGGCCCTGTGGCCTTTTAAAATGTTTGCCCACTTTGGAAAATCCTTCACAATTTTCACAAAACACCCCAACTGTGCTTGATTTTGCTCGTGTTTCACTCAGTCCGCCCCCCTGGCCCCTTTTAGCAAGGTTTGGGAAAATCCCCATTTTTGACTTTTTCGACACTACCGTCCCTGTGGCCTTTTAACATTTTTGCCAACTTTGGAAAATCCTTCACAATTTTCACATTACACATCAACTGTGCTTGATTTTGCTCACTCATCCCGCCCCCTGGCCACTTTTAGCAGGTTTTGGGAAAATCCCCATTTTTGACTTTTTCGACACTAACGGCCCTGTGGCCTTTTAAAATTTTTGCCCACTTTGGAAAATCCTTCACAATTTTCACAAAATACCCAAACTGTGCTTGATTTTGCTCCTTTCCCACTCATCCTGCCCCCCTGGCCCCTTTTAGCAAGGTTTGGGAAAATCCCCATTTTTGACTTTTTCGACACTAACGGCCCTGTGGTTTTTTTAAATTTTTGCCAACGTTGGAAAATCCTTCACAATTTTCACAAAACGCCCCAACTGTGCTTGATTTTGCTCGTTTTTCACTCATCCCGCCCCCCGGCCACTTTTAGCAAGTTTTGGGAAAATCCCCATTTTTGACTTTTTCGACACTACCGGCCCTGTCGCCTTTTAACATTTTTGCCCACTTTGGAAAATCCTTCACAATTTTCACAAAACACCCCAACTGTGCTTGATTTTGCTCGTTTTTCACTCAGCCCGCCCCCCTGGCCCCTTTTAGCAAGGTTTGGGAAAATCCCCATTTTTGACTTTTTCGACACTACCGTCCCTGTGGCCTTTTAACATTTTTGCCCACTTTGGAAAATCCTTCACAATTTTCACAAAACGCCCCAAATGTGCTTGATTTCGCTCGTTTTTTACTGAGCCCGCCCCCCGGCCCCTTTTTGCAAGGTTTGGGAAAATCCGCATTTTTGACTTTTTCGACACTACCGGACCTGTCGTTTTTTTCAATTTTTGCCTGGTTTGGAAAATCCTTCACAATTTTAACATTACACATCAACTGTGCTTGATTTTGCTCACTCATCCCGCCCCCCGGCCACTTTTAGCAAGTTTTGGGAAAATCCACATTTTTGACTTTTTCGACACTACCGGCCCTGTGGCCTTTTAACATTTTTGCCCACTTTGGAAAATCCTTCACAATTTTCACAAAACGCCCCAACTGTGCTTGATTTTGCTCGTTTTTCACTCATCCCGCCCCCCGGCCACTTTTAGCAAGTTTTGGGAAAATCCCCATTTTTGACTTTTTCGACACTACCGGCCCTGTGGCCTTTTAAAATTTTTGCCCACTTTGGAAAATCCTTCACAATTTTAACATTACACATCAACTGTGCTTGATTTTGCTCACTCATCCCGCCTCCCGGCCACTTTTAGCAAGTTTTGGGAAAATCCCCATTTTTGACTTTTTCGACACTACCGGCCCTGTGGCCTTTCAAAATTTTTGCCCACTTTGGAAAATCCTTCACAATTTTCACAAAACGCCCCAACTGTGCTTGATTTTGCTCGTTTTTCACTCATCCCGCCCCCCGGCCACTTTTAGCAAGTTTTGGGAAAATGCACATTTTTGACTTTTTCGACACTACCGGCCCTGTGGCCTTTTAAAATTTTTGCCCACTTTGGAAAATCCTTCACAATTTTCACAAAACACCCCAACTGTGCTTGATTTTGCTCGTGTTTCACTCAGTCCGCCCCCCTGGCCCCTTTTAGCAAGGTTTGGGAAAATCCCCATTTTTGACTTTTTCGATACTACCGTCCCTGTGGCCTTTTAACATTTTTGCCCACTTTGGAAAATCCTTCACAATTTTCACAAAACGCCCCAACTGTGCTTGATTTTTTCCAATTTTTTCACTCATCCCGCCCCCCGGCCACTTTTAGCAAGGTTTTGGGAAAATCCCCATTTTTGACTTTTTCGACACTACCGGCCCTGTCACCTTTTAAACATTTTGCCCACTTTGGAAAATCCTTCACAATTTTCACAAAAATCTCAAACTGTGCTTGATTTTGCTCGTTTTTCATTCATCCCGCCCCCCGGCCACTTTTAGCAAGTTTTGGGAAAATCCCCATTTTTGACTTTTTCGACACTACCGGCCCTGTGGCCTTTTTAAATTTTTGCCCACTTTGGAAAATCCTTCACAATTTTCACATTACACATCAACTGTGCTTGATTTTGCTCACTCATCCCGCCCCCTGGCCACTTTTAGTAGGTTTTGGGAAAATCCCCATTTTTGACTTTTTCGACACTAACGCCCCTGTGGCCTTTTAAAATTTTTGCCCACTTTGGAAAATCCTTCACAATTTTCACAAAATACCCAAACTGTGCTTGATTTTGCTCCTTTCCCACTCATCCTGCCCCCCTGGCCCCTTTTAGCAAGTTTTGGGAAAATCCCCATTTTTGACTTTTTCGACACTACCGGCCCTGTCGCCTTTTAACATTTTTGCCCACTTTGGAAAATCCTTCACAATTTTCACAAAACGCCCCAAATGTGCTTGATTGCGCTCGTTTTTTACTGAGCCCGCCCCCCGGCCCCTTTTTGCAAGGTTTGGGAAAATCCGCATTTTTGACTTTTTCGACACTACCGGCCCTGTCGTTTTTTTCAATTTTTGCCTGGTTTGGAAAATCCTTCACAATTTTAACATTACACATCAACTGTGCTTGATTTTGCTCACTCATCCCGCCTCCCGGCCACTTTTAGCAAGTTTTGGGAAAATCCCCATTTTTGACTTTTTCGACACTACCGGCCCTGTGGCCTTTTAACATTTTTGCCCAATTTGGAAAATCCTTCACAATTTTCACAAATTACCCAAACTGTGCTTGATTTTGCTCCTTTCTCACTCATCCCGCCCCCCTGGCCCCTTTTAGCAAGGTTTGGGAAAATCCCCATTTTTGACTTTTTCGACACTAACGGCCCTGTCGTTTTTTAAAAATTTCGCCAACTTTGGAAAATCCTTCACAATTTTCACAAAACGCACCAACTGTGCTTGATTTTGCTCGTTTTTCACTCATCCCGCCCCCCGGCCACTTTTAGCAAGTTTTGGGAAAATCCCCATTTTTGACTTTTTCGACACTACCGGCTCTGTCGCCTTTTAAAATTTTTGCCCACTTTGGAAAATCCTTCACAATTTTAACATTACACATCAACTGTGCTTGATTTTGCTCACTCATCCCGCCTCCCGGCCACTTTTAGCAAGTGTTGGGAAAATCCCCATTTTTGACTTTTTCGACACTACCGGCCCTGTGGCCTTTCAAAATTTTTGCCCACTTTGGAAAATCCTTCACAATTTTCACAAAACGCCCCAACTGTGCTTGATTTTGCTCGTTTTTCACTCATCCCGCCCCCCGGCCACTTTTAGCAAGTTTTGGGAAAATGCACATTTTTGACTTTTTCGACACTACCGGCCCTGTGGCCTTTTAAAATTTTTGCCCACTTTGGAAAATCCTTCACAATTTTCACAAAACACCCCAACTGTGCTTGATTTTGCTCGTGTTTCACTCAGTCCGCCCCCCTGGCCCCTTTTAGCAAGGTTTGGGAAAATCCCCATTTTTGACTTTTTCGACACTACCGTCCCTGTGGCCTTTTAACATTTTTGCCCACTTTGGAAAATCCTTCACAATTTTCACATTACACATCAACTGTGCTTGATTTTGCTCACTCATCCCGCCCCCTGGCCACTTTTAGCAGGTTTTGGGAAAATCCCCATTTTTGACTTTTTCGACACTAACGGCCCTGTGGCCTTTTAAAATTTTTGCCCACTTTGGAAAATCCTTCACAATTTTCACAAAATACCCAAACTGTGCTTGATTTTGCTCCTTTCCCACTCATCCTGCCCCCCTGGCCCCTTTTAGCAAGGTTTGGGAAAATCCCCATTTTTGACTTTTTCGACACTAACGGCCCTGTGGTTTTTTTAAATTTTTGCCAACGTTGGAAAATCCTTCACAATTTTCACAAAACGCCCCAACTGTGCTTGATTTTGCTCGTTTTTCACTCATCCCGCCCCCCGGCCACTTTTAGCAAGTTTTGGGAAAATCCCCATTTTTGACTTTTTCGACACTACCGGCCCTGTCGCCTTTTAAAATTTTTGCCCACTTTGGAAAATCCTTCACAATTTTCACAAAACACCCCAACTGTGCTTGATTTTGCTCGTGTTTCACTCAGCCCGCCCCCCTGGCCCCTTTTAGCAAGGTTTGGGAAAATCCCCATTTTTGACTTTTTCGACACTAACGGCCCTGTGGCCTTTTAAAATTTTTGCCCACTTTGGAAAATCCTTCACAATTTTCACAAAACACCCCAACTGTGCTTGATTTTGCTCGTGTTTCACTCAGTCCGCCCCCCTGGCCCCTTTTAGCAAGGTTTGGGAAAATCCCCATTTTTGACTTTTTCGATACTACCGTCCCTGTGGCCTTTTAACATTTTTGCCCACTTTGGAAAATCCTTCACAATTTTCACAAAACACCCCAAATGTGCTTGATTTTGCTCGTTTTTCACTGAGGCCGCCCCCTGCCCCTTTTTGCAAGGTTTGGGAAAATCCCCATTTTTGACTTTTTCAACATTACCGGCCCTGTCGTTTTTTTAAATTTTTGCCTGGTTTGGAAAATCCTTCACAATTTTCACATTACACATCAACTGTGCTTGATTTTGCTCACTCATCCCGCCTCCCGGCCACTTTTAGCAAGTTTTGGGAAAATCCCCATTTTTGACTTTTCGACACTACCGGCCCTGTCGCCTTTTAACATTTTTGCCCACTTTGGAAAATCCTTCACAATTTTCACAAAACGCCCCAACTGTGCTTGATTTTTTCCAATTTTTTCACTCATCCCGCCCCCCGGCCACTTTTAGCAAGGTTTTGGGAAAATCCCCATTTTTGACTTTTTCGACACTACCGGCCCTGTCACCTTTTAAACATTTTGCCCACTTTGGAAAATCCTTCACAATTTTCACAAAAATCTCAAACTGTGCTTGATTTTGCTCGTTTTTCATTCATCCCGCCCCCCGGCCACTTTTAGCAAGTTTTGGGAAAATCCCCATTTTTGACTTTTTCGACACTACCGGCCCTGTGGCCTTTTAAAATTTTTGCCCACTTTGGAAAATCCTTCACAATTTTCACATTACACATCAACTGTGCTTGATTTTGCTCACTCATCCCGCCCCCTGGCCACTTTTAGTAGGTTTTGGGAAAATCCCCATTTTTGACTTTTTCGACACTAACGCCCCTGTGGCCTTTTAAAATTTTTGCCCACTTTGGAAAATCCTTCACAATTTTCACAAAATACCCAAACTGTGCTTGATTTTGCTCCTTTCCCACTCATCCTGCCCCCCTGGCCCCTTTTAGCAAGTTTTGGGAAAATCCCCATTTTTGACTTTTTCGACACTACCGGCCCTGTCGCCTTTTAACATTTTTGCCCACTTTGGAAAATCCTTCACAATTTTCACAAAACGCCCCAAATGTGCTTGATTGCGCTCGTTTTTTACTGAGCCCGCCCCCCGGCCCCTTTTTGCAAGGTTTGGGAAAATCCGCATTTTTGACTTTTTCGACACTACCGGACCTGTCGTTTTTTTCAATTTTTGCCTGGTTTGGAAAATCCTTCACAATTTTAACATTACACATCAACTGTGCTTGATTTTGCTCACTCATCCCGCCCCCCGGCCACTTTTAGCAAGTTTTGGGAAAATCCCCATTTTTGACTTTTTCGACACTACCGGCCCTGTGGCCTTTTAACATTTTTGCCCAATTTGGAAAATCCTTCACAATTTTCACAAATTACCCAAACTGTGCTTGATTTTGCTCCTTTCTCACTCATCCCGCCCCCCTGGCCCCTTTTAGCAAGGTTTGGGAAAATCCCCATTTTTGACTTTTTCGACACTAACGGCCCTGTCGTTTTTTAAAATTTTTGCCAACTTTGGAAAATCCTTCACAATTTTCACAAAACGCCCCAACTGTGCTTGATTTTGCTCGTTTTTCACTCATCCCGCCCCCCGGCCACTTTTAGCAAGTTTTGGGAAAATCCCCATTTTTGACTTTTTCGACACTACCGGCTCTGTCGCCTTTTAACATTTTTGCCCACTTTGGAAAATCCTTCACAATTTTAACATTACACATCAACTGTGCTTGATTTTGCTCACTCATCCCGCCTCCCGGCCACTTTTAGCAAGTTTTGGGAAAATCCCCATTTTTGACTTTTTCGACACTACCGGCCCTGTGGCCTTTTAAAATTTTTGCCCACTTTGGAAAATCCTTCACAATTTTCACAAAACACCCCAACTGTGCTTGATTTTGCTCGTGTTTCACTCAGTCCGCCCCCCTGGCCCCTTTTAGCAAGGTTTGGGAAAATCCCCATTTTTGACTTTTTCGACACTACCGTCCCTGTGGCCTTTTAACATTTTTGCCCACTTTGGAAAATCCTTCACAATTTTCACAAAATACCCAAACTGTGCTTGATTTTGCTCCTTTCCCGCTCATCCTGCCCCCCTGGCCCCTTTTAGCAAGGTTTGGGAAAATCCCCATTTTTGACTTTTTCGACACTAACGGCCCTGTCGTTTTTTTAAATTTTTGCCAACGTTGGAAAATCCTTCACAATTTTCACAAAACGCCCCAACTGTGCTTGATTTTGCTCGTTTTTCACTCATCCCGCCCCCCGGCCACTTTTAGCAAGTTTTGGGAAAATCCCCATTTTTGACTTTTTCGACACTACCGGCCCTGTCGCCTTTTAAAATTTTTGCCCACTTTGGAAAATCCTTCACAATTTTCACAAAACACCCCAACTGTGCTTGATTTTGCTCGTGTTTCACTCAGCCCGCCCCCCTGGCCCCTTTTAGCAAGGTTTGGGAAAATCCCCATTTTTGACTTTTTCGACACTACCGTCCCTGTGGCCTTTTAACATTTTTGCCCACTTTGGAAAATCCTTCACAATTTTCACAAAACGCCCCAAATGTGCTTGATTTCGCTCGTTTTTTACTGAGCCCGCCCCCCGGCCCCTTTTTGCAAGGTTTGGGAAAATCCGCATTTTTGACTTTTTCGACACTACCGGACCTGTCGTTTTTTTCAATTTTTGCCTGGTTTGGAAAATCCTTCACAATTTTAACATTACACATCAACTGTAATTGATTTTGCTCACTCATCCCGCCCCCCGGCCACTTTTAGCAAGTTTTGGGAAAATCCACATTTTTGACTTTTTCGACACTACCGGCCCTGTGGCCTTTTAACATTTTTGCCCACTTTGGAAAATCCTTCACAATTTTCACAAAACGCCCCAACTGTGCTTGATTTTGCTCGTTTTTCACTCATCCCGCCCCCAGGCCACTTTTAGCAAGTTTTGGGAAAATCCCCATTTTTGACTTTTTCGACACTACCGGCCCTGTCGCCTTTTAAAATTTTTGCCCACTTTGGAAAATCCTTCACAATTTTCACATTACACATCAACTGTGCTTGATTTTGCTCACTCATCCCGCCCCCTGGCCACTTTTAGCAGGTTTTGGGAAAATCCCCATTTTTGACTTTTTCGACACTAACGGCCCTGTGGCCTTTTAAAATTTTTGCCCACTTTGGAAAATCCTTCACAATTTTAACATTACACATCAACTGTGCTTGATTTTGCTCACTCATCCCGCCCCCCGGCCACTTTTAGCAAGTTTTGGGAAAATCCCCATTTTTGACTTTTTCGACACTACCGGCCCTGTGGCCTTTTAACATTTTTGCCCACTTTGGAAAATCCTTCACAATTTTCACAAAACGCCCCAACTGTGCTTGATTTTGGTCGTTTTTCACTCATCCCGCCTCCCGGCCACTTTTAGCAAGTTTTGGGAAAATCCACATTTTTGACTTTTTCGACACTAACGGCCCTGTGGCCTTTTGAAATTTTTGCCCACTTTGGAAAATCCTTCACAATTTTCACAAAATACCCAAACTGTGCTTGATTTTGCTCCTTTCCCACTCATCCTGCCCCCCTGGCCCCTTTTAGCAAGGTTTGGGAAAATCCACATTTTTGACTTTTTCGACACTACCGGCCCTGTCGTTTTTTAAAATTTTTGCCAACTTTGGAAAATCCTTCACATTTTTCACAAAACGCCCCAACTGTGCTTGATTTTGCTCGTTTTTCACTCATCCCGCCCCCCGGCCACTTTTAGCAAGTTTTGGGAAAATGCACATTTTTGACTTTTTCGACACTACCGGCCCTGTGGCCTTTTAAAATTTTTGCCCACTTTGGAAAATCCTTCACAATTTTCACAAAACACCCCAACTGTGCTTGATTTTGCTCGTGTTTCACTCAGTCCGCCCCCCTGGCCCCTTTTGGCAAAGTTTGGGAAAATCCCCATTTTTGACTTTTTCAACATTACCGGCCCTGTCGTTTTTTTAAATTTTTGCCTGGTTTGGAAAATCCTTCACAATTTTCACATTACACATCAACTGTGCTTGATTTTGCTCACTCATCCCGCCTCCCGGCCACTTTTAGCAAGTTTTGGGAAAATCCCCATTTTTGACTTTTCGACACTACCGGCCCTGTCGCCTTTTAACATTTTTGCCCACTTTGGAAAATCCTTCACAATTTTCACAAAACGCCCCAACTGTGCTTGATTTTTTCCAATTTTTTCACTCATCCCGCCCCCCCGGCCACTTTTAGCAAGTTTTGGGAAAATCCACATTTTTGACTTTTTCGACACTACCGGCCCTGTCGCCTTTTAAAATTTTTGCCCACTTTGGAAAATCCTTCACAATTTTCACAAAACGCCCAAACTGTGCTTGATTTTGCTCGTTTTTCACTCAGCCCGTCCCCCGGCCACTTTTAGCAAGTTTTGGGAAAATCCCCATTTTTGACATTTTCGACACTACCGGCCCTATCGTTTTATTCAATTTTTGCCCGGTTTGGAAAATCCTTCACAATTTTCACATTACACATCAACTGTGCTTGATTTTGCTCACTCATCCCGCCCCCCGGCCACTTTTAGCAGGTTTTGGGAAAATCCCCATTTTTGACTTTTTCGACACTAACGGCCCTGTGGCCTTTTGAAATTTTTGCCCACTTTGGAAAATCCTTCACAATTTTCACAAAATACCCAAACTGTGCTTGATTTTGCTCCTTTCCCACTCATCCTGCCCCCCTGGCCCCTTTTAGCAAGGTTTGGGAAAATCCCCATTTTTGACTTTTTCGACACTAACGGCCCTGTCGTTTTTTTAAATTTTTGCCAACGTTGGAAAATCCTTCACAATTTTCACAAAACACCCCAACTGTGCTTTATTTTGGTCGTGTTTCACTCAGCCCGCCTCCCTGGATCCTTTTAGCAAGGTTTGGGAAAATCCCCATTTTTGACTTTTTCGACACTACTGTCCCTGTGGCCTTTTAACATTTTTGCCCACTTTGGAAAATCCTTCACAATTTTCACAAAACGCCCCAAATGTGCTTTATTTCGCTCGTTTTTCACTGAGGCCGCCCCCTGCCCCTTTTTGCAAGGTTTGGGAAAATCCCCATTTTTGACTTTTTCGACACTACCGGCCCTGTCGTTTTTTTCAATTTTTGCCTGGTTTGGAAAATCCTTCACAATTTTCACATTACACATCAACTGTGCTTGATTTTGCTCACTCATCCCGCCCCCCGGCCACTTTTAGCAGGTTTTGGGAAAATCCCCATTTTTGACTTTGTCGACACTACCGGCCATGTCGCCTTTTAAAATTTTTGCCCACTTTGGAAAATCCTTCACAATTTTAACATTACACATCAACTGTGCTTGATTTTGCTCACTCATCTCGCCCCCCGGCCACTTTTAGCAGGTTTTGGGAAAATCCCCACTTTTGACTTTTTCGACACTACCGGCCCTGTCGCCTTTTAAAATTTTTGCCCACTTTGGAAAATCCTTCACAATTTTCACAAAACACCCCAAATGTGCTTGATTTTGCACGTGTTTCAATCAGCCCGCCCCCCTGGCCCCTTTCAGCAAGGTTTGGGAAAATTCCCATATTTGACTTTTTCGATGCTAACGGCCCTGTCGTTTTTTGAAATTTTTGCCAACTTTGAAAATCCTTCACAATTTTCACAAAACGCCCCAACTGTGCTTGATTTTGCTCGTTTTTCACTCAGCCCGCCCCCCTGGCCCCTTTTAGCAAGGTTTGGGAACATTCTTATTTTTGACTTTTTCGACACTAACGGCCCTGTCGTTTTTTTAAATTTTTGCCAACTTTGGAAAATCCTTCACAATTTTCACAAAACGCCCCAACTGTGCTTGATTTTGCTAATTTTTCACTCATCCCGCCCCCCGGCCACTTTTAGCAAGTTTTGGGAATATCCCCATTTTTGACTTTTTCGACACTAACGGCCCTATCGTTTTTTAACATTTTTGCCAACTTTGGAAAATCCTTCACAATTTTCACAAAACGCCCCAACTGTGCTTGATTTTTTCTAATTTTTCACTCATCCCGCCCCCCGGCCACTTTTAGCAGGTTTTGGGAAAATCCCCATTTTTGACTTTTTCGACACTACCGGCCCTGTCGCCTTTTAAAATTTTTGCCCACTTTGGAAAATCCTTCACAATTTTAACATTACACATCAACTGTGCTTGATTTTGCTCACTCATCCCGCCTCCCGGCCACTTTTAGCAAGTTTTGGGAAAATCCCCATTTTTGACTTTTTCGACACTAACGGCCCTGTGGCCTTTTAACATTTTTGCCCACTTTGGAAAATCCTTCACAATTTTCACAAAACGCCCCAACTGTACTTGATTTTGCTCGTTTTTCACTGAGGCCGCCCCCCGGCCCCTTTTTGCAAGGTTTGGGAAAATCCCCATTTTTGACTTTTTCGACACTACCGGCCCTGTCGTTTTTTTCAATTTTTGCCTGGTTTGGAAAATCCTTAACAATTTTCACATTACACATCAACTGTGCTTGATTTTGCTCACTCATCCCGCCTCCCGGCCACTTTTAGCAAGTTTTGGGAAAATCCCCATTTTTGACTTTTTCGACACTACCGGCCCTGTCACCTTTTAAAATTTTTGCCCAATTTGGAAAATCCTTCACAATTTTCACAAAACGCCCCAACTGTGCTTGATTTTTTCTAATTTTTCACTCATCCCGCCCCCCGGCCACTTTTAGCAGGTTTTGGGAAAATCCCCATTTTTGACTTTTTCGACACTACCGGCCCTGTCACCTTTTAAAATTTTTGCCCACTTTGGAAAATCCTTCACAATTTTCAAAAAAAATCCCAAACTGTGCTTGATTTTGCTCGTTTTTCACTCATCCCGCCCCCCGGCCACTTTTAGCAGGTTTTGGGAAAATCCCCATTTTTGACTTTTTCGACACTACCGGCCCTGTCACCTTTTAAAATTTTTGCCCACTTTGGAAAATCCTTCACAATTTTCAAAAAAAATCCCAAACTGTGCTTGATTTTGCTCGTTTTTCATTCATCCCGCCCCCCGGCCACTTTTAGCAAGTTTTGGGAAAATCCCCATTTTTGACTTTTTCGACACTACCGGCCCTGTCGCCTTTTAAAATTTTTGCCCACTTTGGAAAATCCTTCACAATTTTCACAAAATACCCAAACTGTGCTTGATTTTGCTCCTTTCTCACTCATCCCGCCCCCCTGGCCCCTTTTAGCAAGGTTTGGGAAAATCCCCATTTTTGACTTTTTCGACACTAACGGCCCTGTCGTTTTTTTAAATTTTTGCCAACTTTGGAAAATCCTTCACAATTTTCACAAAACGCCCCAACTGTGCTTGATTTTGCTCGTTTTTCACTCATCCCGCCCCCCGGCCACTTTTAGCAAGTTTTGGGAAAATCCGCATTTTTGACTTTTTCGACACTACCGGCCCTGTCGCCTTTTAACATTTTTGCCCACTTTGGAAAATCCTTCACAATTTTCACAAAACTCCCAAACTGTGCTTGATTTTGCTCGTTTTTCATTCATCCCGCCCCCCGGCCACTTTTAGCAGGTTTTGGGAAAATCCCCATTTTTGACTTTTTCGACACTAACGGCCCTGTCGCCTTTTAAAATTTTTGCCCACTTTGGAAAATCCTTCACAATTTTCACAAAACGCCCCAACTGTGCTTGATTTTTTCCAATTTTTTTCACTCATCCCGCCCCCCGGCCATTTTTAGCAGGTTTTGGGAAAATCCCCATTTTTGACTTTTTCGACACTACCGGCCCTGTGGCCTTTTAAAATTTTTGCCCACTTTGGAAAATCCTTCACAATTTTCACAAAACGCCCCAACTGTGCTTGATTTTTTCCAATTTTTTCACTCATCCCGCCCCCCGGCCACTTTTAGCAAGTTTTGGGAAAATCCCCATTTTTGACTTTTTCGACACTACCGGCCCTATCGTTCTTTAACATTTTTGCCCACTTTGGAAAATACTTCACAATTTTCACAAAACGCCCCAAATGTGCTTGATTTTCCTCGTTTTTCACTGAGGCCGCCCCCTGCCCCTTTTTGCAAGGTTTGGGAAAATCCCCATTTTTGACTTTTTCGACACTACCGGCCCTGTCGTTTTTTTCAATTTTTGCCTGGTTTGGAAAATCCTTCACAATTTTCACATTACACATAAACTGTGCTTGATTTTGCTCACTCATCCCGCCCCCCGGCCACTTTTAGCAGGTTTTGGGAAAATCCCCACTTTTGACTTTTTCGACACTAACGGCCCTGTGGCCTTTTAACATTTTTGCCCACTTTGGAAAATCCTTCACAATTTTCACAAAACGCCCCAACTGTGCTTGATTTTGCTCGTTTTTCACTGAGGCCGCCCCCCGGCCCCTTTTTGCAAGGTTTGGGAAAATCCCCATTTTTGACTTTTTCGACACTACCGGCCCTGTCGTTTTTTTCAATTTTTGACTGGTTTGGAAAATCCTTGACAATTTTCACATTACACATCAACTGTGCTTGATTTTGCTCACTCATCCCGCCTCCCGGCCACTTTTAGCAAGTTTTGGGAAAATCCCCATTTTTGACTTTTTCGACACTACCGGCCCTGTCGCCTTTTAACATTTTTGCCCACTTTGGAAAATCCTTCACAATTTTCACAAAACGCCCCAACTGTGCTTGATTTTTTCTAATTTTTCACTCATCCCGCCCCCCGGCCACTTTTAGCAGGTTTTGGGAAAATCCCCATTTTTGACTTTTTCGACACTACCGGCCCTGTCACCTTTTAAAATTTTGGCCCACTTTGGAAAATCCTTCACAATTTTCAAAAAAAATCCCAAACTGTGCTTGATTTTGCTCGTTTTTCATTCATCCCGCCCCCCGGCCACTTTTAGCAAGTTTTGGGAAAATCCCCATTTTTGACTTTTTCAACACTACCGGCCCTGTCGCCTTATAAAATTTTTGCCCACTTTGGAAAATCCTTCACAATTTTCACAAAACACCCCAACTGTGCTTGATTTTGCTCGTGTTTCACTCAGCCCGCCCCCCTGGCCCCTTTTAGCAAGGTTTGGGAAAATTCCCATTTTTGACTTTTTCGACACTACCGGCCCTGTCGTTTTTTTCAATTTTTGCCAACTTTGGAAAATCCTTCACAATTTTCACAAAACGCCCCAACTGTGCTTGATTTTGCTCGTGTTTCACTCAGCCCGCCCCCCTAGCCCCTTTTAGCAAGGTTTGGGAAAATTCCCATTTTTGACTTTTTCGACAATAACGGCCCTGTCGTTTTTTTAAATTTTTGCCAACTTTGGAAAATCCTTCAAAATTTTCACAAAAAAGCCCCAACTGTGCTTGATTTTGCTAATTTTTCACTCATCCCGCCCCCCGGCCATTTTTAGCAGGTTTTGGGAAAATCCCCATTTTTGACTTTTTCGACACTACCGGCCCTGTGGCCTTTTAAAATTTTTGCCCACTTTGGAAAATCCTTCACAATTTTCACAAAACGCCCCAACTGTGCTTGATTTTTTCCAATTTTTTCACTCATCCCGCCCCCCGGCCACTTTTAGCAAGTTTTGGGAAAATCCCCATTTTTGACTTTTTCGACACTACCGGCCCTATCGTTCTTTAACATTTTTGCCCACTTTGGAAAATACTTCACAATTTTCACAAAACGCCCCAAATGTGCTTGATTTTCCTCGTTTTTCACTGAGGCCGCCCCCTGCCCCTTTTTGCAAGGTTTGGGAAAATCCCCATTTTTGACTTTTTCGACACTACCGGCCCTGTCGTTTTTTTCAATTTTTGCCTGGTTTGGAAAATCCTTCACAATTTTCACATTACACATAAACTGTGCTTGATTTTGCTCACTCATCCCGCCCCCCGGCCACTTTTAGCAGGTTTTGGGAAAATCCCCACTTTTGACTTTTTCGACACTAACGGCCCTGTGGCCTTTTAACATTTTTGCCCACTTTGGAAAATCCTTCACAATTTTCACAAAACGCCCCAACTGTGCTTGATTTTGCTCGTTTTTCACTGAGGCCGCCCCCCGGCCCCTTTTTGCAAGGTTTGGGAAAATCCCCATTTTTGACTTTTTCGACACTACCGGCCCTGTCGTTTTTTTCAATTTTTGACTGGTTTGGAAAATCCTTGACAATTTTCACATTACACATCAACTGTGCTTGATTTTGCTCACTCATCCCGCCTCCCGGCCACTTTTAGCAAGTTTTGGGAAAATCCCCATTTTTGACTTTTTCGACACTACCGGCCCTGTCACCTTTTAAAATTTTTGCCCAATTTGGAAAATCCTTCACAATTTTCACAAAACGCCCCAACTGTGCTTGATTTTGCTCGTTTTTCACTCATCCCGCCCCCCGGCCACTTTTAGCAAGTTTTGGGAAAATCCCCATTTTTGACTTTTTCGACACTACCGGCCCTGTCGCCTTTTAACATTTTTGCCCACTTTGGAAAATCCTTCACAATTTTCACAAAACGCCCCAACTGTGCTTGATTTTTTCTAATTTTTCACTCATCCCGCCCCCCGGCCACTTTTAGCAGGTTTTGGGAAAATCCCCATTTTTGACTTTTTCGACACTACCGGCCCTGTCACCTTTTAAAATTTTGGCCCACTTTGGAAAATCCTTCACAATTTTCAAAAAAAATCCCAAACTGTGCTTGATTTTGCTCGTTTTTCATTCATCCCGCCCCCCGGCCACTTTTAGCAAGTTTTGGGAAAATCCCCATTTTTGACTTTTTCAACACTACCGGCCCTGTCGCCTTATAAAATTTTTGCCCACTTTGGAAAATCCTTCACAATTTTCACAAAACACCCCAACTGTGCTTGATTTTGCTCGTGTTTCACTCAGCCCGCCCCCCTGGCCCCTTTTAGCAAGGTTTGGGAAAATTCCCATTTTTGACTTTTTCGACACTACCGGCCCTGTCGTTTTTTTCAATTTTTGCCAACTTTGGAAAATCCTTCACAATTTTCACAAAACGCCCCAACTGTGCTTGATTTTGCTAATTTTTCACTCATCCCGCCTCCCGGCCACTTTTAGCAGGTTTTGGGAAAATCCCCATTTTTGACTTTTTCGACACTACCGGCCCTATCGTTCTTTAAGATTTTTGCCCACTTTGGAAAATACTTCACAATTTTCACAAAACGCCCCAAATGTGCTTGATTTTGCTCGTTTTTCACTGAGGCCGCCCCCTGCCCCTTTTTGCAAGGTTTGGGAAAATCCCCATTTTTGACTTTTTCGACACTACCGGCCCTGTCGTTTTTTTCAATTTTTGCCTGGTTTGGAAAATCCTTCACAATTTTCACATTACACATCAACTGTGCTTGATTTTGCTCACTCATCCCGCCTCCCGGCCACTTTTAGCAAGTTTTGGGAATATCCCCATTTTTGACTTTTTCGACACTACCGGCCCTGTCGCCTTTTAACATTTTTGCCCAATTTGGAAAATCCTTCACAATTTTCACAAAACGCCCCAACTGTGCTTGATTTTGCTCGTTTTTCACTCATCCCGCCCCCCGGCCACTTTTAGCAAGTTTTGGGAAAATCCCCATTTTTGACTTTTTCGACACTACCGGCCCTGTCGCCTTTTAACATTTTTGCCCACTTTGGAAAATCCTTCACAATTTTCACAAAACGCCCCAACTGTGCTTGATTTTTTCTAATTTTTCACTCATCCCGCCCCCCGGCCACTTTTAGCAGGTTTTGGGAAAATCCCCATTTTTGACTTTTTCGACACTACCGGCCCTGTCACCTTTTAAAATTTTGGCCCACTTTGGAAAATCCTTCACAATTTTCAAAAAAAATCCCAAACTGTGCTTGATTTTGCTCGTTTTTCATTCATCCCGCCCCCCGGCCACTTTTAGCAAGTTTTGGGAAAATCCCCATTTTTGACTTTTTCAACACTACCGGCCCTGTCGCCTTATAAAATTTTTGCCCACTTTGGAAAATCCTTCACAATTTTCACAAAACACCCCAACTGTGCTTGATTTTGCTCGTGTTTCACTCAGCCCGCCCCCCTGGCCCCTTTTAGCAAGGTTTGGGAAAATTCCCATTTTTGACTTTTTCGACACTACCGGCCCTGTCGTTTTTTTCAATTTTTGCCAACTTTGGAAAATCCTTCACAATTTTCACAAAACGCCCCAACCGTGCTTGATTTTGCTAATTTTTCACTCATCCCGCCTCCCGGCCACTTTTAGCAGGTTTTGGGAAAATCCCCATTTTTGACTTTTTCGACACTACCGGCCCTATCGTTCTTTAAGATTTTTGCCCACTTTGGAAAATACTTCACAATTTTCACAAAACGCCCCAAATGTGCTTGATTTTGCTCGTTTTTCACTGAGGCCGCCCCCTGCCCCTTTTTGCAAGGTTTGGGAAAATCCCCATTTTTGACTTTTTCGACACTACCGGCCCTGTCGTTTTTTTCAATTTTTGCCTGGTTTGGAAAATCCTTCACAATTTTCACATTACACATCAACTGTGCTTGATTTTGCTCACTCATCCCGCCTCCCGGCCACTTTTAGCAAGTTTTGGGAATATCCCCATTTTTGACTTTTTCGACACTAACGGCCCTGTCGTTTTTTAAAATTTTTGCCAACTTTGGAAAATCCTTCACAATTTTCACAAAATACCCAAACTGTGCTTGATTTTGCTCTTTTCTCACTCATCCCGCCCCCCTGGCCCCTTTTAGCAAGGTTTGGGAAAATCCCCATTTTTGACTTTTTCGACACTAACGGCCCTGTCGTTTTTTAAAAATTTTGCCCACTTTGGAAAATCCTTCACATTTTTCACAAAACGCCCCAACTGTGCTTGATTTTGCTCGTTTTTCACACATCCCGCCCCACGGCCACTTTTAGCAGGTTTTGGGAAAATCCCCATTTTTGACTTTTTCGACACTACCGGCCCAGTCGTTTTTTTCAATTTTTGCCAACTTTGGAAAATCCTTCACAATTTTCACAAAACGCCCCAACTGTGCTTGATTTTGCTAATTTTTCACTCATCCCGCCTCCCGGCCACTTTTAGCAGGTTTTGGGAAAATCCCCATTTTTGACTTTTTCGACACTACCGGCCCTATCGTTCTTTAAGATTTTTGCCAACTTTGGAAAATCCTTCACATTTTTCACAAAACGCCCCAACTGTGCTTGATTTTGCTCGTTTTTCACACATCCCGCCCCCCGGCCACTTTTAGCAGGTTTTGGGAAAATCCCCATTTTTGACTTTTTCGACACTACCGGCCCAGTGGCCTTTTAACATTTTTGCCCACTTTGGAAAATCCTTCACAATTTTCACAAAACACCCCAAATGTGCTTGATTTTGCACGTGTTTCAATCAGCCCGCCCCCCTGGCCCCTTTTAGCAAGGTTTGGGAAAATTCCCAATTTTGACTTTTTCGACACTAACGGCCCTGTCGTTTTTTGAAATTTTTGCCAACTTTGAAAATCCTTCACAATTTTCACAAAACGCCCCAACTGTGCTTGATTTTGCTCGTTTTTCACTCAGCCCGCCCCCCTGGCCCCTTTTAGCAAGGTTTGGGAACATTCCTATTTTTGACTTTTTCGACACTAACGGCCCTGTCGTTTTTTTAAATTTTTGCCAACTTTGGAAATTCCTTCACAATTTTCACAAAACGCCCCAACTGTGCTTGATTTTGCTAATTTTTCACTCATCCCGCCCCCCGGCCACTTTTAGCAAGTTTTGGGAATATCCCCATTTTTGACTTTTTCGACACTACCGGCCCAATCGTTTTTTAACATTTTTGCCCACTTTGGAAAATCCTTCACAATTTTCACAAAACGCCCCAACTGTGCTTGATTTTTTCTAATTTTTCACTCATCCCGCCCCCCGGCCACTTTTAGCAGGTTTTGGGAAAATCCCCATTTTTGACTTTTTCGACACTACCGGCCCTGTCACCTTTTAAAAATTTTGCCCACTTTGGAAAATCCTTCACAATTTTCACAAATAACCCAAACTGTGCTTGATTTTGCTCGTTTTTCATTCATCCCGCCCCCCGGCCACTTTTAGCAAGTTTTGGGAAAATCCACATTTTTGACTTTTTCGACACTAACGAACCTGTGGTTTTTAGAAATTTTTGCCAACTTTGGAAAATCCTTCACAATTTTCACAAAACGCCCCAACTGTGCTTGATTTTGCTAATTTTTCACTCATCCCACCCCCCGGCCACTTTTAGCAGGTTTTGGGAAAATCCCCATTTTTGACTTTTTCGACACTACCGGCCCTGTCACCTTTTAAAATGTTTGCCCAATTTGGAAAATCCTTCACAATTTTCACAAAACGCCCAAACTGTGCTTGATTTTGCTCGTTTTTCACTCATCCCGCCCCCCGGCCACTTTTAGCAAGTTTTGGGAAAATCCCCATTTTTGACTTTTTCGACACAACCGGCCTTGTCGCCTTTTAACATTTTTGCCCACTTTGGAAAATCCTTCACAATTTTCACAAAACGCCCCAACTGTGCTTGATTTTGCTCGTTTTTCACTCAGCCCGCCCCCCGGCCACTTTTAGCAAGTTTTGGGAAAATACCCATTTTTGACATTTTCGACACTACCGGCCCTGTGGCCTTTTAAAATTTTTGCCCACTTTGGAAAATCCTTCACAATTTTCACAAAACACCCCAAATGTGCTTGATTTTGCACGTGTTTCAATCAGCCCGCCCCCCTGGCCCCTTTTAGCAAGGTTTGGGAAAATTCCCATTTTTGACTTTTTCGACACTAACGGCCCTGTCGTTTTTAGAAATTTTTGCCAACTTTGAAAATCCTTCACAATTTTCACAAAACGCCCCAACTGTGCTTGATTTTTTCTAATTTTTCACTCATCCCGCCCTCCGGCCACTTTAGCAGGTTTTGGGAAAATCCCCATTTTTGACTTTTTCGACACTACCGGCCCTGTCACCTTTTAAAATTTTTGCCCACTTTGGAAAATCCTTCACAATTTTCAAAAAATATCCCAAACTGTGCTTGATTTTGCTCGTTTTTCATTCATCCCGCCTCCCGGCCACTTTTAGCAGGTTTTGGGAAAATCCCCATTTTTGTCTTTTTCGACACTACCGGCCCTATCGTTCTTTAAGATTTTTGCCCACTTTGGAAAATCCTTCACAATTTTCAAAAAATATCCCAAACTGTGCTTGATTTTGCTCGTTTTTCATTCATCCCGCCTCCCGGCCACTTTTAGCAGGTTTTGGGAAAATCCCCATTTTTGACTTTTTCGACACTACCGGCCCTATCGTTCTTTAAGATTTTTGCCCACTTTGGAAAATACTTCACAATTTTCACAAAACGCCCCAAATGTGCTTGATTTTGCTCGTTTTTCACTGAGGCCGCCCCCTGCCCCTTTTTGCAAGGTTTGGGAAAATCCCCATTTTTGACTTTTTCGACACTACCGGCCCTGTCGTTTTTTTCAATTTTTGCCTGGTTTGGAAAATCCTTCACAATTTTCACATTACACATCAACTGTGCTTGATTTTGCTCACTCATCCCGCCTCCCGGCCACTTTTAGCAAGTTTTGGGAAAATCCCCATTTTTGACTTTTTCGACACTACCGGCCCTGTGGCCTTTTAAAATTTTTGCCCACTTTGGAAAATCCTTCACAATTTTCACAAAATACCCAAACTGTGCTTGATTTTGCTCTTTTCTCACTCATCCCGCCCCCCTGGCCCCTTTTAGCAAGGTTTGGGAAAATCCCCATTTTTGACTTTTTCGACACTAACGGCCCTGTCGTTTTTTAAAATTTTTGCCAACTTTGGAAAATCCTTCACAATTTTCACAAAACGCCCCAACTGTGCTTGATTTTGCTCGTTTTTCACTAATCCCGCCCCACGGCCACTTTTAGCAGGTTTTGGGAAAATCCCCATTTTTGACTTTTTCGACACTACCGGCCCTGTGGCCTTTTAACATTTTTGCCCACTTTGGAAAATCCTTCACAATTTTCACAAAATACCCAAACTGTGCTTGATTTTGCTCCTTTTTCACTCATCCCGCCCCCCTGGCCCCTTTTAGCAAGGTTTGGGAAAATCCCCATTTTTGACTTTTTCGACACTACCGGCCCTGTCGTTTTTTTCAATTTTTGCCTGGTTTGGAAAATCCTTCACAATTTTCACATTACACATCAACTGTGTTTGTTTTTGCTCACTCATCCCGCCCCCCGGCCACTTTTAGCAGGTTTTGGGAAAATCCCCATTTTTGACTTTTTCGACACTACCGGCCCTGTGGCCTTTTAAAATTTTTGCCCACTTTGGAAAATCCTTCACAATTTTCACAAAATACCCAAACTGTGCTTGATTTTGCTCCTTTCCCACTCATCATGCCCCCCTGGCCCCTTTTAGCAAGGTTTGGGAATATCCCCATTTTTGACTTTTTCGACACTACCGGCCCTATCGTTTTTTAACATTTTTGCCCACTTTGGAAAATCCTTCACAATTTTCACAAAACGCCCCAACTGTGCTTGATTTTTTCTAATTTTTCACTCATCCCGCCCCCCGGCCACTTTTAGCAAGTTTTGGGAATATCCCCATTTTTGACTTTTTCGACACTACCGGCCCTATCGTTTTTTAACATGTTTGCCCACTTTGGAAAATCCTTCACAATTTTCACAAAACGCCCCAACTGTGCTTGATTTTTTCTAATTTTTCACTCATCCCGCCCCCCGGCCACTTTTAGCAGGTTTTGGGAAAATCCCCATTTTTGACTTTTTCGACACTACCGGCCCTGTCACCTTTTAAAATTTTTGCCCACTTTGGAAAATCCTTCACAATTTTCACAAATATCCCAAACTGTGCTTGATTTTGCTCGTTTTTCATTTATCCCGCCCCCCGGCCACTTTTAGCAAGTTTTTGGAAAATCCACATTTTTGACTTTTTTGACACTAACGAACCTGTCGTTTTTTGAAATTTTTGCCAACTTTGGAAAATCCTTCACAATTTTCACAAAACGCCCCAACTGTGCTTGATTTTGCTAATTTTTCACTCATCCCACCCCCCGGCCACTTTTAGCAGGTTTTGGGAAAATCCCCATTTTTGACTTTTTCGACACTACCGGCCCTGTCACCTTTTAAAATGTTTGCCCAATTTGGAAAATCCTTCACAATTTTCACAAAACGCCCAAACTGTGCTTGATTTTGCTCATTTTTTCACTCATCCCGCCCCCCGGCCACTTTTAGCAAGTTTTGGGAAAATCCCCATTTTTGACTTTTTCGACACTACCGGCCCTGTCACCTTTTAACATTTTTGCCCACTTTGGAAAATCTTTCACAATTTTCACAAAACGCCCAAACTGTGCTTGATTTTGCTCGTTTTTCACTCATCCCGCCCCCCGGCCACTTTTAGCAAGTTTTGGGAAAGTCCCCATTTTTGACATTTTCGACACTACCGGCCCTATCGTTTTATTCAATTTTTGCCCGGTTTGGAAAATCCTTCACAATTTTCACATTACACATCAACTGTGTTTGTTTTTGCTCACTCATCCCGCCCCCCGGCCACTTTTAGCAGGTTTTGGGAAAATCCCCATTTTTGACTTTTTCGACACTACCGGCCCTGTGGCCTTTTAAAATTTTTGCCCACTTTGGAAAATCCTTCACAATTTTCACAAAATACCCAAACTGTGCTTGATTTTGCTCCTTTCCCACTCATCATGCCCCCCTGGCCCCTTTTAGCAAGGTTTGGGAAAATCCCCATTTTTGACTTTTTCGACACTAACGGCCCTGTCGTTTTTTAAAATTTTTGCCAACTTTGGAAAATCCTTCACAATTTTCACAAAACGCCCCAACTGTGCTTGATTTTTTTTTAATTTTTCACTCATCCCGCCCCCCGGCCACTTTTAGCAGGTTTTGGGAAAATCCCCATTTTTGACTTTTTCGACACTACCGGCCCTGTCACCTTTTAAAATTTTTGCCACTTTGGAAAATCCTTCACAATTTTCACAAAACGCCCCAACTGTGCTTGATTTTGCTCGTTTTTTACTGAGCCCGCCCCCCGGCCCCTTTTTGCAAGGTTTGGGAATATCCGCATTTTTGACTTTTTCGACACTACCGGACCTGTCGTTTTTTTTTCAATTTTTGCCTGGTTTGGAAAATCCTTCACAATTTTCACATTACACATCAACTGTGCTTGATTTTGCTCACTCATCCCGCCCCCCGGCCAATTTTAGCAGGTTTTGGGAAAATCACCATTTTTGACTTTTTCGACACTACCGGCCCTGTGGCCTTTCAAAATTTTTGCCCACTTTGGAAAATCCTTCACAATTTTCACAAAACGCCCCAAATGTGCTTGATTTCGCTCGTTTTTTACTGAGCCCGCCCCCCGGCCCCTTTTTGCAAGGTTTGGGAATATCCGCATTTTTGACTGTTTCGACACTACCGGACCTGTCGTTTTTTGAAATTTTTGCCTGGTTTGGAAAATCCTTCACAATTTTCACATT
This sequence comes from Scomber scombrus, assembly GCF_963691925.1. NCBI lineage: Eukaryota > Metazoa > Chordata > Actinopteri > Scombriformes > Scombridae > Scomber > Scomber scombrus. The sequence goes on from NW_026910482.1 coordinate 71,723, forward strand.
ACACATCAACTGTGCTTGATTTTGCCCGTGTTTCACTCAGCCCGCCCCCCTGGCCCCTTTTAGCAAGTTTTGGGAATATCCCCATTTTTGACTTTTTCGACACTACCGGCCCTATCGTTTTTTAACATTTTTGCCCACTTTGGAAAATCCTTCACAATTTTCACAAAACGCCCCAACTGTGCTTGATTTTTTCTAATTTTTCACTCATCCCGCCCCCCGGCCACTTTTAGCAGGTTTTGGGAAAATCCCCATTTTTGACTTTTTCGACACTACCGGCCCTGTCACCTTTTAAAATGTTTGCCCAATTTGGAAAATCCTTTACAATTTTCACAAAACGCCCAAACTGTGCTTGATTTTGCTCGTTTTTCACTCATCCCGCCCCCCGGCCACTTTTAGCAAGTTTTGGGAAAAATCCCCATTTTTGACATTTTCGACACTACCGGCCCTATCGTTTTATTCAATTTTTGCCCGGTTTGGAAAATCCTTCACAATTTTCACATTACACATCAACTGTGTTTGATTTTGCTCACTCATCCCGCCCCCCGGCCACTTTTAGCAGGTTTTGGGAAAATCCCCATTTTTGACTTTTTCGACACTACCGGCCCTGTCGCCTTTTAAAATTTTTGCCCACTTTGGAAAATCCTTCACAATTTTCACAAAACACCCCAACTGTGCTTGATTTTGGTCGTGTTTCTCCTAGCCCGCCCCCCTGGCCCCTTTTAGCAAGGTTTGGGAAAATCCCCATTTTTGACTTTTTCGACACTACCGGCCCTGTCGTTTTTTTAAATTTTTGCCTGGTTTGGAAAATCCTTCACAATTTTCACATTACACATCAACTGTGCTTGATTTTGCTCACTCATCCCGCCTCCCGGCCACTTTTAGCAAGTTTTGGGAAAATCCCCATTTATTACTTTTTCGACACTAACGGCCCTGTCGTTTTTTAAAATTTTTGCCAACTTTGGAAAATCCTTCACATTTTTCACAAAACGACCCAACTGTGCTTGATTTTGCTCGTTTTTCACTCATCCCGCCCCCCGGCCACTTTTAGCAAGTTTTGGGAAAATGCACATTTTTGACTTTTTCGACACTACCGGGCCCTGTGGCCTTTTAAAATTTTTGCCCACTTTGGAAAATCCTTCACAATTTTCACAAAACACCCCAACTGTGCTTGATTTTGCTCGTGTTTCACTCAGTCCGCCCCCCTGGCCCCTTTTAGCAAGGTTTGGGAAAATCCCCATTTTTGACTTTTTCGATACTACCGTCCCTTTGGCCTTTTAACATTTTTGCCCACTTTGGAAAATCCTTCACAATTTTCACAAAACACCCCAAATGTGCTTGATTTTGCTCGTTTTTCACTGAGGCCGCCCCCTGCCCCTTTTTGCAAGGTTTGGGAAAATCCCCATTTTTGACTTTTTCAACATTACCGGCCCTGTCGTTTTTTTAAATTTTTGCCTGGTTTGGAAAATCCTTCACAATTTTCACATTACACATCAACTGTGCTTGATTTTGCTCACTCATCCCGCCTCCCGGCCACTTTTAGCAAGTTTTGGGAAAATCCCCATTTTTGACTTTTCGACACTACCGGCCCTGTCGCCTTTTAACATTTTTGCCCACTTTGGAAAATCCTTCACAATTTTCACAAAACGCCCCAACTGTGCTTGATTTTTTCCAATTTTTTCACTCATCCCGCCCCCCGGCCACTTTTAGCAAGGTTTTGGGAAAATCCCCATTTTTGACTTTTTCGACACTACCGGCCCTGTCACCTTTTAAACATTTTGCCCACTTTGGAAAATCCTTCACAATTTTCACAAAACACCCCAAATGTGCTTGATTTTGCACGTGTTTCAATCAGCCCGCCCCCCTGGCCCCTTTCAGCAAGGTTTGGGAAAATTCCCATTTTTGACTTTTTCGACACTACCGGCCCTGTCACCTTTTAAACATTTTGCCCACTTTGGAAAATCCTTCACAATTTTCACAAAAATCCCAAACTGTGCTTGATTTTGCTCGTTTTTCATTCATCCCGCCCCCCGTCCACTTTTAGCAAGTTTTGGGAAAATCCACATTTTTGACTTTTTCGACACTACCGGCCCTGTCGCCTTTTAAAATTTTTGCCCACTTTGGAAAATCCTTCACAATTTTCACAAAACGCCCAAACTGTGCTTGATTTTGCTTGTTTTTCACTCAGCCCGTCCCCCGGCCACTTTTAGCAAGTTTTGGGAAAATCCCCATTTTTGACATTTTCGACACTACCGGCCCTATCGTTTTATTCAATTTTTGCCCGGTTTGGAAAATCCTTCACAATTTTCACATTACACATCAACTGTGCTTGATTTTGCTCACTCATCCCGCCCCCCGGCCACTTTTAGCAGGTTTTGGGAAAATCCCCATTTTTGACTTTTTCGACACTAACGGCCCTGTGGCCTTTTGAAATTTTTGCCCACTTTGGAAAATCCTTCACAATTTTCACAAAATACCCAAACTGTGCTTGATTTTGCTCCTTTCCCACTCATCCTGCCCCCCTGGCCCCTTTTAGCAAGGTTTGGGAAAATCCCCATTTTTGACTTTTTCGACACTAACGGCCCTGTCGTTTTTTTAAATTTTTGCCAACGTTGGAAAATCCTTCACAATTTTCACAAAACACCCCAACTGTGCTTGATTTTGGTCGTGTTTCACTCAGCCCGCCCCCCTGGCCCCTTTTAGCAAGGTTTGGGAAAATCCCCATTTTTGACTTTTTCGACACTACTGTCCCTGTGGCCTTTTAACATTTTTGCCCACTTTGGAAAATCCTTCACAATTTTCACAAAACGCCCCAAATGTGCTTTATTTCGCTCGTTTTTCACTGAGGCCGCCCCCTGCCCCTTTTTGCAAGGTTTGGGAAAATCCCCATTTTTGACTTTTTCGACACTACCGGCCCTGTCGTTTTTTTCAATTTTTGCCTGGTTTGGAAAATCCTTCACAATTTTCACATTACACATCAACTGTGCTTGATTTTGCTCACTCATCCCGCCCCCCGGCCACTTTTAGCAGGTTTTGGGAAAATCCCCATTTTTGACTTTGTCGACACTACCGGCCATGTCGCCTTTTAAAATTTTTGCCCACTTTGGAAAATCCTTCACAATTTTCACAAAACGCCCCAACTGTGCTTGATTTTTTCCAATTTTTTCACTCATCCCGCCCCCCGGCCACTTTTAGCAAGGTTTTGGGAAAATCCCCATTTTTGACTTTTTCGACACTACCGGCCCTGTCGTTTTTTTCAATTTTTGCCTGGTTTGGAAAATCCTTCACAATTTTCACATTACACATCAACTGTGCTTGATTTTGCTCACTCATCCCGCCCCCCGGCCACTTTTAGCAGGTTTTGGGAAAATCCCCATTTTTGACTTTGTCGACACTACCGGCCATGTCGCCTTTTAAAATTTTTGCCCACTTTGGAAAATCCTTCACAATTTTAACATTACACATCAACTGTGCTTGATTTTGCTCACTCATCCCGCCCCCCGGCCACTTTTAGCAGGTTTTGGGAAAATCCCCACTTTTGACTTTTTCGACACTACCGGCCCTGTCGCCTTTTAAAATTTTTGCCCACTTTGGAAAATCCTTCACAATTTTCACAAAACACCCCAAATGTGCTTGATTTTGCACGTGTTTCAATCAGCCCGCCCCCCTGGCCCCTTTCAGCAAGGTTTGGGAAAATTCCCATTTTTGACTTTTTCGACACTACCGGCCCTGTCACCTTTTAAACATTTTGCCCACTTTGGAAAATCCTTCACAATTTTCACAAAAATCCCAAACTGTGCTTGATTTTGCTCGTTTTTCATTCATCCCGCCCCCCGTCCACTTTTAGCAAGTTTTGGGAAAATCCACATTTTTGACTTTTTCGACACTACCGGCCCTGTCGCCTTTTAAAATTTTTGCCCACTTTGGAAAATCCTTCACAATTTTCACAAAACGCCCAAACTGTGCTTGATTTTGCTTGTTTTTCACTCAGCCCGTCCCCCGGCCACTTTTAGCAAGTTTTGGGAAAATCCCCATTTTTGACATTTTCGACACTACCGGCCCTATCGTTTTATTCAATTTTTGCCCGGTTTGGAAAATCCTTCACAATTTTCACATTACACATCAACTGTGCTTGATTTTGCTCACTCATCCCGCCCCCCGGCCACTTTTAGCAGGTTTTGGGAAAATCCCCATTTTTGACTTTTTCGACACTAACGGCCCTGTGGCCTTTTGAAATTTTTGCCCACTTTGGAAAATCCTTCACAATTTTCACAAAATACCCAAACTGTGCTTGATTTTGCTCCTTTCCCACTCATCCTGCCCCCCTGGCCCCTTTTAGCAAGGTTTGGGAAAATCCCCATTTTTGACTTTTTCGACACTAACGGCCCTGTCGTTTTTTTAAATTTTTGCCAACGTTGGAAAATCCTTCACAATTTTCACAAAACACCCCAACTGTGCTTGATTTTGGTCGTGTTTCACTCAGCCCGCCCCCCTGGCCCCTTTTAGCAAGGTTTGGGAAAATCCCCATTTTTGACTTTTTCGACACTACTGTCCCTGTGGCCTTTTAACATTTTTGCCCACTTTGGAAAATCCTTCACAATTTTCACAAAACGCCCCAAATGTGCTTTATTTCGCTCGTTTTTCACTGAGGCCGCCCCCTGCCCCTTTTTGCAAGGTTTGGGAAAATCCCCATTTTTGACTTTTTCGACACTACCGGCCCTGTCGTTTTTTTCAATTTTTGCCTGGTTTGGAAAATCCTTCACAATTTTCACATTACACATCAACTGTGCTTGATTTTGCTCACTCATCCCGCCCCCCGGCCACTTTTAGCAGGTTTTGGGAAAATCCCCATTTTTGACTTTGTCGACACTACCGGCCATGTCGCCTTTTAAAATTTTTGCCCACTTTGGAAAATCCTTCACAATTTTCACAAAACGCCCCAACTGTGCTTGATTTTTTCCAATTTTTTCACTCATCCCGCCCCCCGGCCACTTTTAGCAAGGTTTTGGGAAAATCCCCATTTTTGACTTTTTCGACACTACCGGCCCTGTCGTTTTTTTCAATTTTTGCCTGGTTTGGAAAATCCTTCACAATTTTCACATTACACATCAACTGTGCTTGATTTTGCTCACTCATCCCGCCCCCCGGCCACTTTTAGCAGGTTTTGGGAAAATCCCCATTTTTGACTTTGTCGACACTACCGGCCATGTCGCCTTTTAAAATTTTTGCCCACTTTGGAAAATCCTTCACAATTTTAACATTACACATCAACTGTGCTTGATTTTGCTCACTCATCCCGCCCCCCGGCCACTTTTAGCAGGTTTTGGGAAAATCCCCACTTTTGACTTTTTCGACACTACCGGCCCTGTCGCCTTTTAAAATTTTTGCCCACTTTGGAAAATCCTTCACAATTTTCACAAAACACCCCAAATGTGCTTGATTTTGCACGTGTTTCAATCAGCCCGCCCCCCTGGCCCCTTTCAGCAAGGTTTGGGAAAATTACCATTTTTGACTTTTTCGATGCTAACGGCCCTGTCGTTTTTTGAAATTTTTGCCAACTTTGAAAATCCTTCACAATTTTCACAAAACGCCCCAACTGTGCTTGATTTTGCTCGTTTTTCACTCAGCCCGCCCCCCTGGCCCCTTTTAGCAAGGTTTGGGAACATTCTTATTTTTGACTTTTTCGACACTAACGGCCCTGTCGTTTTTTTTAAATTTTTGCCAACTTTGGAAAATCCTTCACAATTTTCACAAAACGCCCCAACTGTGCTTGATTTTGCTAATTTTTCACTCATCCCGCCCCCCGGCCACTTTTAGCAAGTTTTGGGAATATCCCCATTTTTGACTTTTTCGACACTACCGGCCCTATCGTTTTTTAACATTTTTGCCAACTTTGGAAAATCCTTCACAATTTTCACAAAACGCCCCAACTGTGCTTGATTTTTTCAAATTTTTCACTCATCCCGCCCCCCGGCCCCTTTTAGCAGGTTTTGGGAAAATCCCCATTTTTGACTTTTTCGACACTACCGGCCCTGTCGCCTTTTAAAATTTTTGCCCACTTTGGAAAATCCTTCACAATTTTAACATTACACATCAACTGTGCTTGATTTTGCTCACTCATCCCGCCTCCCGGCCACTTTTAGCAAGTTTTGGGAAAATCCCCATTTTTGACTTTTTCGACACTAACGGCCCTGTGGCCTTTTAACATTTTTGCCCACTTTGGAAAATCCTTCACAATTTTCACAAAACGCCCCAACTGTACTTGATTTTTCTCGTTTTTCACTGAGGCCGCCCCCCGGCCCCTTTTTGCAAGGTTTGGGAAAATCCCCATTTTTGACTTTTTCGACACTACCCGGCCCTGTCGTTTTTTTCAATTTTTGCCTGGTTTGGAAAATCCTTAACAATTTTCACATTACACATCAACTGTGCTTGATTTTGCTCACTCATCCCGCCTCCCGGCCACTTTTAGCAAGTTTTGGGAAAATCCCCATTTTTGACTTTTTCGACACTACCGGCCCTGTCACCTTTTAAAATTTTTGCCCAATTTGGAAAATCCTTCACAATTTTCACAAAACGCCCCAACTGTGCTTGATTTTTTCTAATTTTTCACTCATCCCGCCCCCCGGCCACTTTTAGCAGGTTTTGGGAAAATCCCCATTTTTGACTTTTTCGACACTACCGGCCCTGTCACCTTTTAAAATTTTTGCCCACTTTGGAAAATCCTTCACAATTTTCAAAAAAAATCCCAAACTGTGCTTGATTTTGCTCGTTTTTCATTCATCCCGCCCCCCGGCCACTTTTAGCAAGTTTTGGGAAAATCCCCATTTTTGACTTTTTCGACACTACCGGCCCTGTCGCCTTTTAAAATTTTTGCCCACTTTGGAAAATCCTTCACAATTTTCACAAAATACCCAAACTGTGCTTGATTTTGCTCCTTTCTCACTCATCCCGCCCCCCTGGCCCCTTTTAGCAAGGTTTGGGAAAATCCCCATTTTTGACTTTTTCGACACTAACGGCCCTGTCGTTTTTTTAAATTTTTGCCAACTTTGGAAAATCCTTCACAATTTTCACAAAACGCCCCAACTGTGCTTGATTTTGCTCGTTTTTCACTCATCCCGCCCCCCGGCCACTTTTAGCAAGTTTTGGGAAAATCCGCATTTTTGACTTTTTCGACACTACCGGCCCTGTCGCCTTTTAACATTTTTGCCCACTTTGGAAAATCCTTCACAATTTTCACAAAACTCCCAAACTGTGCTTGATTTTGCTCGTTTTTCATTCATCCCGCCCCCCGGCCACTTTTAGCAAGTTTTGGGAAAATCCACATTTTTGACTTTTTCGACACTACCGGCCCTGTCGCCTTTTAAAATTTTTGCCCACTTTGGAAAATCCTTCACAATTTTCACAAAACACCCCAACTATGCTTGATTTTGCTCGTGTTTCACTCAGCCCGCCCCCCTAGCCCCTTTTAGCAAGGTTTGGGAAAATTCCCATTTTTGACTTTTTCGACAATAACGGCCCTGTCGTTTTTTTAAATTTTTGCCAACTTTGGAAAATCCTTCACAATTTTCACAAAACGCCCCAACTGTGCTTGATTTTGCTAATTTTTCACTCATCCCGCCCCCCGGCCACTTTTAGCAGGTTTTGGGAAAATCCCCATTTTTGACTTTTTCGACACTAACGGCCCTGTCGCCTTTTAAAATTTTTGCCCACTTTGGAAAATCCTTCACAATTTTCACAAAACGCCCCAACTGTGCTTGATTTTTTCCAATTTTTTCACTCATCCCGCCCCCCGGCCATTTTTAGCAGGTTTTGGGAAAATCCCCATTTTTGACTTTTTCGACACTACCGGCCCTGTGGCCTTTTAAAATTTTTGCCCACTTTGGAAAATCCTTCACAATTTTCACAAAACGCCCCAACTGTGCATGATTTTTTCCAATTTTTTCACTCATCCCGCCCCCCGGCCACTTTTAGCAAGTTTTGGGAAAATCCCCATTTTTGACTTTTTCGACACTACCGGCCCTATCGTTCTTTAACATTTTTGCCCACTTTGGAAAATACTTCACAATTTTCACAAAACGCCCCAACTGTGCTTGATTTTGCTAATTTTTCACTCATCCCGCCCCCCGGCCACTTTTAGCAGGTTTTGGGAAAATCCCCATTTTTGACTTTTTCGACACTAACGGCCCTGTCGCCTTTTAAAATTTTTGCCCACTTTGGAAAATCCTTCACAATTTTCACAAAACGCCCCAACTGTGCTTGATTTTTTCCAATTTTTTCACTCATCCCGCCCCCCGGCCATTTTTAGCAGGTTTTGGGAAAATCCCCATTTTTGACTTTTTCGACACTACCGGCCCTGTGGCCTTTTAAAATTTTTGCCCACTTTGGAAAATCCTTCACAATTTTCACAAAACGCCCCAACTGTGCATGATTTTTTCCAATTTTTTCACTCATCCCGCCCCCCGGCCACTTTTAGCAAGTTTTGGGAAAATCCCCATTTTTGACTTTTTCGACACTACCGGCCCTATCGTTCTTTAACATTTTTGCCCACTTTGGAAAATACTTCACAATTTTCACAAAACGCCCCAAATGTGCTTGATTTTCCTCGTTTTTCACTGAGGCCGCCCCCTGCCCCTTTTTGCAAGGTTTGGGAAAATCCCCATTTTTGACTTTTTCGACACTACCGGCCCTGTCGTTTTTTTCAATTTTTGCCTGGTTTGGAAAATCCTTCACAATTTTCACATTACACATCAACTGTGCTTGATTTTGCTCACTCATCCCGCCTCCCGGCCACTTTTAGCAAGTTTTGGGAAAATCCCCATTTTTGACTTTTCGACACTACCGGCCCTGTCGCCTTTTAACATTTTTGCCCACTTTGGAAAATCCTTCACAATTTTCACAAAACGCCCCAACTGTGCTTGATTTTTTCCAATTTTTTCACTCATCCCGCCCCCCGGCCACTTTTAGCAAGGTTTTGGGAAAATCCCCATTTTTGACTTTTTCGACACTACCGGCCCTGTCACCTTTTAAACATTTTGCCCACTTTGGAAAATCCTTCACAATTTTCACAAAAATCCCAAACTGTGCTTGATTTTGCTCGTTTTTCATTCATCCCGCCCCCCGGCCACTTTTAGCAAGTTTTGGGAAAATCCACATTTTTGACTTTTTCGACACTACCGGCCCTGTCGCCTTTTAAAATTTTTGCCCACTTTGGAAAATCCTTCACAATTTTCACAAAACGCCCAAACTGTGCTTGATTTTGCTTGTTTTTCACTCAGCCCGTCCCCCGGCCACTTTTAGCAAGTTTTGGGAAAATCCCCATTTTTGACATTTTCGACACTACCGGCCCTATCGTTTTATTCAATTTTTGCCCGGTTTGGAAAATCCTTCACAATTTTCACATTACACATCAACTGTGCTTGATTTTGCTCACTCATCCCGCCCCCCGGCCACTTTTAGCAGGTTTTGGGAAAATCCCCATTTTTGACTTTTTCGACACTAACGGCCCTGTGGCCTTTTGAAATTTTTGCCCACTTTGGAAAATCCTTCACAATTTTCACAAAATACCCAAACTGTGCTTGATTTTGCTCCTTTCCCACTCATCCTGCCCCCCTGGCCCCTTTCAGCAAGGTTTGGGAAAATTCCCATTTTTGACTTTTTCGACACTACCGGCCCTGTCACCTTTTAAACATTTTGCCCACTTTGGAAAATCCTTCACAATTTTCACAAAAATCCCAAACTGTGCTTGATTTTGCTCGTTTTTCATTCATCCCGCCCCCCGGCCACTTTTAGCAAGTTTTGGGAAAATCCACATTTTTGACTTTTTCGACACTACCGGCCCTGTCGCCTTTTAAAATTTTTGCCCACTTTGGAAAATCCTTCACAATTTTCACAAAACGCCCAAACTGTGCTTGATTTTGCTTGTTTTTCACTCAGCCCGTCCCCCGGCCACTTTTAGCAAGTTTTGGGAAAATCCCCATTTTTGACATTTTCGACACTACCGGCCCTATCGTTTTATTCAATTTTTGCCCGGTTTGGAAAATCCTTCACAATTTTCACATTACACATCAACTGTGCTTGATTTTGCTCACTCATCCCGCCCCCCGGCCACTTTTAGCAGGTTTTGGGAAAATCCCCATTTTTGACTTTTTCGACACTACCGTCCCTGTGGTCTTTTAACATTTTTGCCCACTTTGGAAAATCCTTCACAATTTTCACAAAACGCCCCAAATGTGCTTGATTTTCCTCGTTTTTCACTGAGGCCGCCCCCTGCCCCTTTTTGCAAGGTTTGGGAAAATCCCCATTTTTGACTTTTTCGACACTACCGGCCCTGTCGTTTTTTTCAATTTTTGCCTGGTTTGGAAAATCCTTCACAATTTTCACATTACACATCAACTGTGCTTGATTTTGCTCACTCATCCCGCCCCCCGGCCACTTTTAGCAGGTTTTGGGAAAATCCCCACTTTTGACTTTTTCGACACTAACGGCCCTGTGGCCTTTTAACATTTTTGCCCACTTTGGAAAATCCTTCACAATTTTCACAAAACGCCCCAAATGTGCTTGATTTTGCTCGTTTTTCACTGAGGCCGCCCCCCGGCCCCTTTTTGCAAGGTTTGGGAAAATCCCCATTTTTGACTTTTTCGACACTACCGGCCCTGTCGTTTTTTTCAATTTTTGCCTGGTTTGGAAAATCCTTGACAATTTTCACATTACACATCAACTGTGCTTGATTTTGCTCACTCATCCCGCCTCCCGGCCACTTTTAGCAAGTTTTGGGAAAATCCCCATTTTTGACTTTTTCGACACTACCGGCCCTGTCACCTTTTAAAATTTTTGCCCAATTTGGAAAATCCTTCACAATTTTCACAAAACGCCCCAACTGTGCTTGATTTTGCTCGTTTTTCACTCATCCCGCCCCCCGGCCACTTTTAGCAAGTTTTGGGAAAATCCCCATTTTTGACTTTTTCGACACTACCGGCCCTGTCGCTTTTTAACATTTTTGCCCACTTTGGAAAATCCTTCACAATTTTCACAAAACGCCCCAACTGTGCTTGATTTTTTCTAATTTTTCACTCATCCCGCCACCCGGCCACTTTTAGCAGGTTTTGGGAAAATCCCCATTTTTGACTTTTTCGACACTACCGGCCCTGTCACCTTTTAAAATTTTGGCCCACTTTGGAAAATCCTTCACAATTTTCAAAAAAAATCCCAAACTGTGCTTGATTTTGCTCGTTTTTCATTCATCCCGCCCCCCGGCCACTTTTAGCAAGTTTTGGGAAAATCCCCATTTTTGACTTTTTCAACACTACCGGCCCTGTCGCCTTATAAAATTTTTGCCCACTTTGGAAAATCCTTCACAATTTTCACAAAACACCCCAACTGTGCTTGATTTTGCTCGTGTTTCACTCAGCCCGCCCCCCTGGCCCCTTTTAGCAAGGTTTGGGAAAATTCCCATTTTTGACTTTTTCGACACTACCGGCCCTGTCGTTTTTTTCAATTTTTGCCAACTTTGGAAAATCCTTCACAATTTTCACAAAACGCCCCAACTGTGCTTGATTTTGCTAATTTTTCACTCATCCCGCCTCCCGGCCACTTTTAGCAGGTTTTGGGAAAATCCCCATTTTTGACTTTTTCGACACTACCGGCCCTATCGTTCTTTAAGATTTTTGCCCACTTTGGAAAATACTTCACAATTTTCACAAAACGCCCCAAATGTGCTTGATTTTGCTCGTTTTTCACTGAGGCCGCCTCCTGCCCCTTTTTGCAAGGTTTGGGAAAATCCCCATTTTTGACATTTTCGACACTACCGGCCCTGTCGTTTTTTTCAATTTTTGCCTGGTTTGGAAAATCCTTCACAATTTTCACATTACACATCAACTGTGCTTGATTTTGCTCACTCATCCCGCCTCCCGGCCACTTTTAGCAAGTTTTGGGAATATCCCCATTTTTGACTTTTTCGACACTACCGGCCCTGTGGCCTTTTAAAATTTTTGCCCACTTTGGAAAATCCTTCACAATTTTCACAAAATACCCAAACTGTGCTTGATTTTGCTCTTTTCTCACTCATCCCGCCCCCCTGGCCCCTTTTAGCAAGGTTTGGGAAAATCCCCATTTTTGACTTTTTCGACACTAACGGCCCTGTCGTTTTTTAAAATTTTTGCCAACTTTGGAAAATCCTTCACATTTTTCACAAAACGCCCCAACTGTGCTTGATTTTGCTCGTTTTTCACACATCCCGCCCCACGGCCACTTTTAGCAGGTTTTGGGAAAATCCCCATTTTTGACTTTTTCGACACTACCGGCCCAGTGGCCTTTTAACATTTTTGCCCACTTTGGAAAATCCTTCACAATTTTCACAAAACACCCCAAATGTGCTTGATTTTGCACGTGTTTCAATCAGCCCGCCCCCCTTGCCCCTTTTAGCAAGGTTTGGGAAAATTCCCATTTTTGACTTTTTCGACACTAACGGCCCTGTCGTTTTTTGAAATTTTTGCCAACTTTGAAAATCCTTCACAATTTTCACAAAACGCCCCAACTGTGCTTGATTTTGCTCGTTTTTCACTCAGCCCGCCCCCCTGGCCCCTTTTAGCAAGGTTTGGGAACATTCCTATTTTTGACTTTTTCGACACTAACGGCCCTGTCGTTTTTTTAAATTTTTGCCCACTTTGGAAAATCCTTCACAATTTTCACAAAACGCCCCAACTGTGCTTGATTTTGCTAATTTTTCACTCATCCCGCCCCCCGGCCACTTTTAGCAAGTTTTGGGAATATCCCCATTTTTGACTTTTTCGACACTACCGGCCCTATCGTTTTTTAACATTTTTGCCCACTTTGGAAAATCCTTCACAATTTTCACAAAACGCCCCAACTGTGCTTGATTTTTTCTAATTTTTCACTCATCCCGCCCCCCGGCAACTTTTAGCAGGTTTTGGGAAAATCCCCATTTTTGACTTTTTCGACACTACCGGCCCTGTCACCTTTTAAAATTTTTGCCCACTTTGGAAAATCCTTCACAATTTTCACAAATATCCCAAACTGTGCTTGATTTTGCTCGTTTTTCATTCATCCCGCCCCCCGGCCACTTTTAGCAAGTTTTGGGAAAATCCACATTTTTGACTTTTTCGACACTAACGAACCTGTGGTTTTTAGAAATTTTTGCCAACTTTGGAAAATCCTTCACAATTTTCACAAAACGCCCCAACTGTGCTTGATTTTGCTAAATTTTCACTCATCCCACCCCCCGGCCACTTTTAGCAGGTTTTGGGAAAATCCCCATTTTTGACTTTTTCGACACTACCGGCCCTGTCACCTTTTAAAATGTTTGCCCAATTTGGAAAATCCTTCACAATTTTCACAAAACGCCCAAACTGTGCTTGATTTTGCTCGTTTTTCACTCATCCCGCCCCCCGGCCACTTTTAGCAAGTTTTGGGAAAATCCACATTTTTGACTTTTTCGACACTACCGGCCCTGTCGCCTTTTAACATTTTTGCCCACTTTGGAAAATCCTTCACAATTTTCACAAAACGCCCCAACTGTGCTTGATTTTGCTCGTTTTTCACTCAGCCCGCCCCCCGGCCACTTTTAGCAAGTTTTGGGAAAATACCCATTTTTGACATTTTCGACACTACCGGCCCTATCGTTTTATTCAATTTTTGCCTGGTTTGGAAAATCCTTCACAATTTTCACATTACACATCAACTGTGTTTGATTTTTCTCACTCATCCCGCCCCCCTGGCCCCTTTTAGCAAGGTTTGGGAAAATCCCCATTTTTGACTTTTTCGACACTACCGGCCCTGTCGCCTTTTAAAATTTTTGCCCACTTTGGAAAATCCTTCACAATTTTCACAAAATACCCAAACTGTGCTTGATTTTGCTCCTTTCTCACTCATCCCGCCCCCCTGGCCCCTTTTAGCAAGGTTTGGGAAAATCCCCATTTTTGACTTTTTCGACACTAACGGCCCTGTCGTTTTTTTAAATTTTTGCCAACTTTGGAAAATCCTTCACAATTTTCACAAAACGCCCCAACTGTGCTTGATTTTGCTCGTTTTTCACTCATCCCGCCCCCCGGCCACTTTTAGCAAGTTTTGGGAAAATCCGCATTTTTGACTTTTTCGACACTACCGGCCCTGTCGCCTTTTAACATTTTTGCCCACTTTGGAAAATCCTTCACAATTTTCACAAAACTCCCAAACTGTGCTTGATTTTGCTCGTTTTTCATTCATCCCAACCCCCGGCCACTTTTAGCAAGTTTTGGGAAAATCCACATTTTTGACTTTTTCGACACTACCGGCCCTGTCGCCTTTTAAAATTTTTGCCCACTTTGGAAAATCCTTCACAATTTTCACAAAACACCCCAACTGTGCTTGATTTTGCTCGTGTTTCACTCAGCCCGCCCCCCTAGCCCCTTTTAGCAAGGTTTGGGAAAATTCCCATTTTTGACTTTTTCGACAATAACGGCCCTGTCACCTTTTAAAATGTTTGCCCAATTTGGAAAATCCTTCACAATTTTCACAAAACGCCCAAACTGTGCTTGATTTTGCTCGTTTTTCACTCATCCCGCCCCCCGGCCACTTTTAGCAAGTTTTGGGAAAATCCCCATTTTTGACTTTTTCGACACTACCGGCCCTGTCGCCTTTTAACATTTTTGCCCACTTTGGAAAATCCTTCACAATTTTCACAAAACGCCCCAACTGTGCTTGATTTTGCTCGTTTTTCACTCAGCCCGCCCCCCGGCCACTTTTAGCAAGTTTTGGGAAAATACCCATTTTTGACATTTTCGACACTACCGGCCCTATCGTTTTATTCAATTTTTGCCTGGTTTGGAAAGTCCTTCACAATTTTCACATTACACATCAACTGTGTTTGATTTTTCTCACTCATCCCGCCCCCCTGGCCCCTTTTAGCAAGGTTTGGGAAAATCCCCATTTTTGACTTTTTCGACACTACCGGCCCTGTCGCCTTTTAAAATTTTTGCCCACTTTGGAAAATCCTTCACAATTTTCAAAAAATACCCAAACTGTGCTTGATTTTGCTCCTTTCTCACTCATCCCGCCCCCCTGGCCCCTTTTAGCAAGGTTTGGGAAAATCCCCATTTTTGACTTTTTCGACACTAACGGCCCTGTCGTTTTTTTAAATTTTTGCCAACTTTGGAAAATCCTTCACAATTTTCACAAAACGCCCCAACTGTGCTTGATTTTGCTCGTTTTTCACTCATCCCGCCCCCCGGCCACTTTTAGCAAGTTTTGGGAAAATCCGCATTTTTGACTTTTTCGACACTACCGGCCCTGTCGCCTTTTAACATTTTTGCCCACTTTGGAAAATCCTTCACAATTTTCACAAAACTCCCAAACTGTGCTTGATTTTGCTCGTTTTTCATTCATCCCGCCCCCCGGCCACTTTTAGCAAGTTTTGGGAAAATCCACATTTTTGACTTTTTCGACACTACCGGCCCTGTCGCCTTTTAAAATTTTTGCCCACTTTGGAAAATCCTTCACAATTTTCACAAAACACCCCAACTGTGCTTGATTTTGCTCGTGTTTCACTCAGCCCGCCCCCCTAGCCCCTTTTAGCAAGGTTTGGGAAAATTCCCATTTTTGACTTTTTCGACAATAACGGCCCTGTCGTTTTTTTAAATTTTTGCCAACTTTGGAAAATCCTTCACAATTTTCACAAAACGCCCCAACTGTGCTTGATTTTGCTAATTTTTCACTCATCCCGCCCCACGGCCACTTTTAGCAGGTTTTGGGAAAATCCCCATTTTTGACTTTTTCGACACTACCAGCCCTGTGGCCTTTTAACATTTTTGCCCACTTTGGAAAATCCTTCACAATTTTCACAAAACACCCCAAATGTGCTTGATTTTGCACGTGTTTCAATCAGCCCGCCCCCCTGGCCCCTTTCAGCAAGGTTTGGGAAAATTCCCATTTTTGACTTTTTCGATGCTAACGGCCCTGTCGTTTTTTGAAATTTTTGCCAACTTTGAAAATCCTTCACAATTTTCACAAAACGCCCCAACTGTGCTTGATTTTGCTCGTTTTTCACTCAGCCCGCCCCCCTGGCCCCTTTTAGCAAGGTTTGGGAACATTCCTATTTTTGACTTTTTCGACACTAACGGCCCTGTCGTTTTTTTAAATTTTTGCCAACTTTGGAAAATCCTTCACAATTTTCACAAAACGCCCCAACTGTGCTTGATTTTGCTAATTTTTCACTCATCCCGCCCCCCGGCCACTTTTAGCAAGTTTTGGGAATATCCCCATTTTTGACTTTTTCGACACTACCGGCCCTATCGTTTTTTAACATTTTTGCCAACTTTGGAAAATCCTTCACAATTTTCACAAAACGCCCCAACTGTGCTTGATTTTTTCTAATTTTTCACTCATCCCGCCCCCCGGCCACTTTTAGCAGGTTTTGGGAAAATCCCCATTTTTGACTTTTTCGACACTACCGGCCCTGTCGCCTTTTAAAATTTTTGCCCACTTTGGAAAATCCTTCACAATTTTAACATTACACATCAACTGTGCTTGATTTTGCTCACTCATCCCGCCTCCCGGCCACTTTTAGCAAGTTTTGGGAAAATCCCCATTTTTGACTTTTTCGACACTAACGGCCCTGTGGCCTTTTAACATTTTTGCCCACTTTGGAAAATCCTTCACAATTTTCACAAAACGCCCCAACTGTACTTGATTTTGCTCGTTTTTCACTGAGGCCGCCCCCCGGCCCCTTTTTGCAAGGTTTGGGAAAATCCCCATTTTTGACTTTTTCGACACTACCGGCCCTGTCGTTTTTTTCAATTTTTGCCTGGTTTGGAAAATCCTTAACAATTTTCACATTACACATCAACTGTGCTTGATTTTGCTCACTCATCCCGCCTCCCGGCCACTTTTAGCAAGTTTTGGGAAAATCCCCATTTTTGACTTTTTCGACACTACCGGCCCTGTCACCTTTTAAAATTTTTGCCCAATTTGGAAAATCCTTCACAATTTTCACAAAACGCCCCAACTGTGCTTGATTTTTTCTAATTTTTCACTCATCCCGCCCCCCGGCCACTTTTAGCAGGTTTTGGGAAAATCCCCATTTTTGACTTTTTCGACACTACCGGCCCTGTCGCCTTTTAAAATTTTTGCCCACTTTGGAAAATCCTTCACAATTTTAACATTACACATCAACTGTGCTTGATTTTGCTCACTCATCCCGCCTCCCGGCCACTTTTAGCAAGTTTTGGGAAAATCCCCATTTTTGACTTTTTCGACACTAACGGCCCTGTGGCCTTTTAACATTTTTGCCCACTTTGGAAAATCCTTCACAATTTTCACAAAACGCCCCAACTGTACTTGATTTTCCTCGTTTTTCACTGAGGCCGCCCCCTGCCCCTTTTTGCAAGGTTTGGGAAAATCCCCATTTTTGACTTTTTCGACACTACCGGCCCTGTCGTTTTTTTCAATTTTTGCCTGGTTTGGAAAATCCTTCACAATTTTCACATTACACATAAACTGTGCTTGATTTTGCTCACTCATCCCGCCCCCCGGCCACTTTTAGCAGGTTTTGGGAAAATCCCCACTTTTGACTTTTTCGACACTAACGGCCCTGTGGCCTTTTAACATTTTTGCCCACTTTGGAAAATCCTTCACAATTTTCACAAAACGCCCCAACTGTGCTTGATTTTGCTCGTTTTTCACTGAGGCCGCCCCCCGGCCCCTTTTTGCAAGGTTTGGGAAAATCCCCATTTTTGACTTTTTCGACACTAACGGCCCTGTCGTTTTTTTCAATTTTTGACTGGTTTGGAAAATCCTTGACAATTTTCACATTACACATCAACTGTGCTTGATTTTGCTCACTCATCCCGCCTCCCGGCCACTTTTAGCAAGTTTTGGGAAAATCCCCATTTTTGACTTTTTCGACACTACCGGCCCTGTCACCTTTTAAAATTTTTGCCCAATTTGGAAAATCCTTCACAATTTTCACAAAACGCCCCAACTGTGCTTGATTTTGCTCGTTTTTCACTCATCCCGCCCCCCGGCCACTTTTAGCAGGTTTTGGGAAAATCCCCATTTTTGACTTTTTCGACACTACCGGCCCTGTCACCTTTTAAAATTTTGGCCCACTTTGGAAAATCCTTCACAATTTTCAAAAAAAATCCCAAACTGTGCTTGATTTTGCTCGTTTTTCATTCATCCCGCCCCCCGGCCACTTTTAGCAAGTTTTGGGAAAATCCCCATTTTTGACTTTTTCAACACTACCGGCCCTGTCGCCTTATAAAATTTTTGCCCACTTTGGAAAATCCTTCACAATTTTCACAAAACACCCCAACTGTGCTTGATTTTGCTCGTGTTTCACTCAGCCCGCCCCCCTGGCCCCTTTTAGCAAGGTTTGGGAAAATTCCCATTTTTGACTTTTTCGACACTACCGGCCCTGTCGTTTTTTTCAATTTTTGCCAACTTTGGAAAATCCTTCACAATTTTCACAAAACGCCCCAACTGTGCTTGATTTTGCTAATTTTTCACTCATCCCGCCTCCCGGCCACTTTTAGCAGGTTTTGGGAAAATCCCCATTTTTGACTTTTTCGACACTACCGGCCCTATCGTTCTTTAAGATTTTTGCCCACTTTGGAAAATCCTTCACAATTTTCACAAAACGCCCCAAATGTGCTTGATTTTGCTCGTTTTTCACTGAGGCCGCCCCCTGCCCCTTTTTGCAAGGTTTGGGAAAATCCCCATTTTTGACTTTTTCGACACTACCGGCCCTGTCGTTTTTTTCAATTTTTGCCTGGTTTGGAAAATCCTTCACAATTTTCACATTACACATCAACTGTGCTTGATTTTGCTCACTCATCCCGCCTCCCGGCCACTTTTAGCAAGTTTTGGGAATATCCCCATTTTTGACTTTTTCGACACTACCGGCCCTGTGGCCTTTTAAAATTTTTGCCCACTTTGGAAAATCCTTCACAATTTTCACAAAATACCCAAACTGTGCTTGATTTTGCTCTTTTCTCACTCATCCCGCCCCCCTGGCCCCTTTTAGCAAGGTTTGGGAAAATCCCCATTTTTGACTTTTTCGACACTAACGGCCCTGTCGTTTTTTAAAATTTTTGCCAACTTTGGAAAATCCTTCACATTTTTCACAAAACGCCCCAACTGTGCTTGATTTTGCTCGTTTGTCACACATCCCGCCCCACGGCCACTTTTAGCAGGTTTTGGGAAAATCCCCATTTTTGACTTTTTCGACACTACCGGCCCAGTGGCCTTTTAACATTTTTGCCCACTTTGGAAAATCCTTCACAATTTTCACAAAACACCCCAAATGTGCTTGATTTTGCACGTGTTTCAATCAGCCCGCCCCCCTGGCCCCTTTTAGCAAGGTTTGGGAAAATTCCCAATTTTGACTTTTTCGACACTAACGGCCCTGTCGTTTTTTGAAATTTTTGCCAACTTTGAAAATCCTTCACAATTTTCACAAAACGCCCCAACTGTGCTTGATTTTGCTCGTTTTTCACTCAGCCCGCCCCCCTGGCCCCTTTTAGCAAGGTTTGGGAACATTCCTATTTTTGACTTTTTCGACACTAACGGCCGTGTCGTTTTTTTAAATTTTTGCCAACTTTGGAAAATCCTTCACAATTTTCACAAAACGCCCCAACTGTGCTTGATTTTGCTAATTTTTCACTCATCCCGCCCCCCGGCCACTTTTAGCAAGTTTTGGGAATATCCCCATTTTTGACTTTTTCGACACTACCGGCCCTATCGTTTTTTAACATTTTTGCCCACTTTGGAAAATACTTCACAATTTTCACAAAACGCCCCAACTGTGCTTGATTTTTTCTAATTTTTCACTCATCCCGCCCCCCGGCCACTTTTAGCAGGTTTTGGGAAAATCCCCATTTTTGACTTTTTCGACACTACCGGCCCTGTCACCTTTTAAAATTTTTGCCCACTTTGGAAAATCCTTCACAATTTTCACAAATAACCCAAACTGTGCTTGATTTTGCTCGTTTTTCATTCATCCCGCCCCCCGGCCACTTTTAGCAAGTTTTGGGAAAATCCACATTTTTGACTTTTTCGACACTAACGAACCTGTGGTTTTTAGAAATTTTTGCCCACTTTGGAAAATCCTTCACAATTTTCACAAAACGCCCCAACTGTGCTTGATTTTGCTAATTTTTCACTCATCCCACCCCCCGGCCACTTTTAGCAAGTTTTGGGAAAATCCACATTTTTGACTTTTTCGACACTAACGAACCTGTGGTTTTTAGAAATTTTTGCCCACTTTGGAAAATCCTTCACAATTTTCACAAAACGCCCCAACTGTGCTTGATTTTGCTAATTTTTCACTCATCCCACCCCCCGGCCACTTTTAGCAGGTTTTGGGAAAATCCCCATTTTTGACTTTTTCGACACTACCGGCCCTGTCACCTTTTAAAATGTTTGCCCAATTTGGAAAATCCTTCACAATTTTCACAAAACGCCCAAACTGTGCTTGATTTTGCTCGTTTTTCACTCATCCCGCCCCCCGGCCACTTTTAGCAAGTTTTGGGAAAATCCCCATTTTTGACTTTTTCGACACTACCGGCCCTGTCACCTTTTAAAATGTTTGCCCAATTTGGAAAATCCTTCACAATTTTCACAAAACGCCCAAACTGTGCTTGATTTTGCTCGTTTTTCACTCATCCCGCCCCCCGGCCACTTTTAGCAAGTTTTGGGAAAATACCCATTTTTGACATTTTCGACACTACCGGCCCTATCGTTTTATTCAATTTTTGCCTGGTTTGGAAAATCCTTCACAATTTTCACATTACACATCAACTGTGTTTGATTTTGCTCACTCATCCCGCCCCCCGGCCACTTTTAGCAGGTTTTGGGAAAATCCCCATTTTTGACTTTTTCGACACTACCGGCCCTGTGGCCTTTTAAAATTTTTGCCCACTTTGGAAAATCCTTCACAATTTTCACAAAATACCCAAACTGTGCTTGATTTTGCTCCTTTCCCACTCATCCTGCCCCCCTGGCCCCTTATAGCAAGGTTTGGGAAAATCCCCATTTTTGACTTTTTCAACACTAACGGCCCTGTCGTTTTTTAAAATTTTTGCCAACTTTGGAAAATCCTTCACAATTTTCACAAAACGCCCCAACTGTGCTTGATTTTGCTCGTTTTTCACTAATCCCGCCCCACGGCCACTTTTAGCAGGTTTTGGGAAAATCCCCATTTTTGACTTTTTCGACACTACCGGCCCTGTGGCCTTTTAAAATTTTTGCCCACTTTGGAAAATCCTTCACAATTTTCACAAAACACCCCAAATGTGCTTGATTTTGCACGTGTTTCAATCAGCCCGCCCCCCTGGCCCCTTTTAGCAAGGTTTGGGAAAATTCCCATTTTTGACTTTTTCGACATTAACGGCCCTGTCGTTTTTTGAAATTTTTGCCAACTTTGAAAATCCTTCACAATTTTCACAAAACGCCCCAACTGTGCTTGATTTTTTCTAATTTTTCACTCATCCCGCCCTCCGGCCACTTTTAGCAGGTTTTGGGAAAATCCCCATTTTTGACTTTTTCGACACTACCGGCCCTGTCACCTTTTAAAATTTTTGCCCACTTTGGAAAATCCTTCACAATTTTAAAAAAATATCCCAAACTGTGCTTGATTTTGCTCGTTTTTCATTCATCCCGCCTCCCGGCCACTTTTAGCAGGTTTTGGGAAAATCCCCATTTTTGACTTTTTCGACACTACTGGCCCTATCGTTCTTTAAGATTTTTGCCCACTTTGGAAAATACTTCACAATTTTCACAAAACGCCCCAAATGTGCTTGATTTTGCTCGTTTTTCACTGAGGCCGCCCCCTGCCCCTTTTTGCAAGGTTTGGGAAAATCCCCATTTTTGACTTTTTCGACACTACCGGCCCTGTCGTTTTTTTCAAATTTTGCCTGGTTTGGAAAATCCTTCACAATTTTCACATTACACATCAACTGTGCTTGATTTTGCTCACTCATCCCGCCTCCCGGCCACTTTTAGCAAGTTTTGGGAAAATCCCCATTTTTGACTTTTTCGACACTACCGGCCCTGTGGCCTTTTAAAATTTTTGCCCACTTTGGAAAATCCTTCACAATTTTCACAAAATACCCAAACTGTGCTTGATTTTGCTCTTTTCTCACTCATCCCGCCCCCCTGGCCCCTTTTAGCAAGGTTTGGGAAAATCCCCATTTTTGACTTTTTCGACACTAACGGCCCTGTCGTTTTTTAAAATTTTTGCCAACTTTGGAAAATCCTTCACAATTTTCACAAAACGCCCCAACTGTGCTTGATTTTGCTCGTTTTTCACTAATCCCGCCCCACGGCCACTTTTAGCAGGTTTTGGGAAAATCCCCATTTTTGACTTTTTCGACACTACCGGCCCTGTGGCCTTTTAACATTTTTGCCCACTTTGGAAAATCCTTCACAATTTTCACAAAATACCCAAACTGTGCTTGATTTTGCTCCTTTCCCACACATCCTGCCCCCCTGGCCCCTTATAGCAAGGTTTGGGAAAATCCCCATTTTTGACTTTTTCAACACTAACGGCCCTGTCGTTTTTTAAAATTTTTGCCAACTTTGGAAAATCCTTCACAATTTTCACAAAACGCCCCAACTGTGCTTGATTTTGCTCGTTTTTCACTAATCCCGCCCCACGGCCACTTTTAGCAGGTTTTGGGAAAATCCCCATTTTTGACTTTTTCGACACTACCGGCCCTGTGGCCTTTTAAAATTTTTGCCCACTTTGGAAAATCCTTCACAATTTTCACAAAACACCCCAAATGTGCTTGATTTTGCACGTGTTTCAATCAGCCCGCCCCCCTGGCCCCTTTTAGCAAGGTTTGGGAAAATTCCCATTTTTGACTTTTTCGACACTAACGGCCCTGTCGTTTTTTGAAATTTTTGCCAACTTTGAAAATCCTTCACAATTTTCACAAAACGCCCCAACTGTGCTTGATTTTTTCTAATTTTTCACTCATCCCGCCCTCCGGCCACTTTTAGCAGGTTTTGGGAAAATCCCCATTTTTGACTTTTTCGACACTACCGGCCCTGTCACCTTTTAAAATTTTTGCCCACTTTGGAAAATCCTTCACAATTTTCAAAAAATATCCCAAACTGTGCTTGATTTTGCTCGTTTTTCATTCATCCCGCCTCCCGGCCACTTTTAGCAGGTTTTGGGAAAATCCCCATTTTTGACTTTTTCGACACTACCGGCCCTATCGTTCTTTAAGATTTTTGCCCACTTTGGAAAATACTTCACAATTTTCAAAAAACGCCCCAAATGTGCTTGATTTTGCTCGTTTTTCACTGAGGCCGCCCCCTGCCCCTTTTTGCAAGGTTTGGGAAAATCCCCATTTTTGACTTTTTCGACACTACCGGCCCTGTCGTTTTTTTCAATTTTTGCCTGGTTTGGAAAATCCTTCACAATTTTCACATTACACATCAACTGTGCTTGATTTTGCTCACTCATCCCGCCTCCCGGCCACTTTTAGCAAGTTTTGGGAAAATCCCCATTTTTGACTTTTTCGACACTACCGGCCCTGTGGCCTTTTAAAATTTTTGCCCACTTTGGAAAATCCTTCACAATTTTCACAAAATACCCAAACTGTGCTTGATTTTGCTCTTTTCTCACTCATCCCGCCCCCCTGGCCCCTTTAAGCAAGGTTTGGGAAAATCCCCATTTTTGACTTTTTCGACACTAACGGCCCTGTCGTTTTTTAAAATTTTTGCCAACTTTGGAAAATCCTTCACAATTTTCACAAAACGCCCCAACTGTGCTTGATTTTGCTCGTTTTTCACTAATCCCGCCCCACGGCCACTTTTAGCAGGTTTTGGGAAAATCCCCATTTTTGACTTTTTCGACACTACCGGCCCTGTGGCCTTTTAACATTTTTGCCCACTTTGGAAAATCCTTCACAATTTTCACAAAATACCCAAACTGTGCTTGATTTTGCTCCTTTTTCACTCATCCCGCCCCCCTGGCCCCTTTTAGCAAGGTTTGGGAAAATCCCCATTTTTGACTTTTTCGACACTACCGGCCCTGTCGTTTTTTTCAATTTTTGCCTGGTTTGGAAAATCCTTCACAATTTTCACATTACACATCAACTGTGCTTGATTTTGCTCACTCATCCCGCCTCCCGGCCACTTTTAGCAAGTTTTGGGAAAATCCTCATTTTTGACTTTTTCGACACTACCGGCCCTGTGGCCTTTTAAAATTTTTGCCCACTTTGGAAAAAACTTCACAATTTTCACAAAATACCCAAACTGTGCTTGATTTTGCTCCTTTCTCACTCATCCCGCCCCCCTGGCCCCTTTTAGCAAGGTTTGGGAAAATCCCCATTTTTGACTTTTTTGACACTAACGGCCCTGTCGTTTTTTAAAATTTTTGCCAACTTTGGAAAATCCTTCACAATTTTCACAAAACGCCCCAACTGTGCTTGATTTTGCTAATTTTTCACTCATCCCACCCCCCGGCCACTTTTAGCAGGTTTTGGGAAAATCCCCATTTTTGACTTTTTCGACACTACCGGCCCTGTCACCTTTTAAAATGTTTGCCCAATATGGAAAATCCTTCACAATTTTCACAAAACGCCCAAACTGTGCTTGATTTTGCTCATTTTTTCACTCATCCCGCCCCCCGGCCACTTTTAGCAAGTTTTGGGAAAATCCCCATTTTTGACTTTTTCGACACTACCGGCCCTGTCACCTTTTAACATTTTTGCCCACTCTGGAAAATCTTTCACAATTTTCACAAAACGCCCAAACTGTGCTTGATTTTGCTCGTTTTTCACTCATCCCGCCCCCCGGCCACTTTTAGCAAGTTTTGGGAAAATCCCCATTTTTGACATTTTCGACACTACCGGCCCTATCGTTTTATTCAATTTTTGCCCGGTTTGGAAAATCCTTCACAATTTTCACATTACACATCAACTGTGTTTGTTTTTGCTCACTCATCCCGCCCCCCGGCCACTTTTAGCAGGTTTTGGGAAAATCCCCATTTTTGACTTTTTCGACACTACCGGCCCTGTGGCCTTTTAAAATTTTTGCCCACGTTGGAAAATCCTTCACAATTTTCACAAAATACCCAAACTGTGCTTGATTTTGCTCCTTTCCCACTCATCATGCCCCCCTGGCCCCTTTTAGCAAGGTTTGGGAAAATCCCCATTTTTGACTTTTTCGACACTAACGGCCCTGTCGTTTTTTAAAATTTTTGCCAACTTTGGAAAATCCTTCACAATTTTCACAAAACGCCCCAACTGTGCTTGATTTTTTCTAATTTTTCACTCATCCCGCCCCCCGGCCACTTTTAGCAGGTTTTGGGAAAATCCCCATTTTTGACTTTTTCGACACTACCGGCCCTGTCACCTTTTAAAATTTTTGCCACTTTGGAAAATCCTTCACAATTTTCACAAAACGCCCCAACTGTGCTTGATTTTGCTCGTTTTTTACTGAGCCCGCCCCCCGGCCCCTTTTTGCAAGGTTTGGGAATATCCGCATTTTTGACTTTTTCGACACTACCGGACCTGTCGTTTTTTTCAATTTTTGCCTGGTTTGGAAAATCCTTCACAATTTTCACATTACACATCAACTGTGCTTGATTTTGCTCACTCATCCCGCCCCCCGGCCAATTTTAGCAGGTTTTGGGAAAATCACCATTTTTGACTTTTTCGACACTACCGGCCCTGTGGCCTTTTAAAATTTTTGCCCACTTTGGAAAATCCTTCACAATTTTCACAAAACGCCCCAAATGTGCTTGATTTCGCTCGTTTTTTACTGAGCCCGCCCCCCGGCCCCTTTTTGCAAGGTTTGGGAATATCCGCATTTTTGACTTTTTCGACACTACCGGACCTGTCGTTTTTTGAAATTTTTGCCTGGTTTGGAAAATCCTTCACAATTTTCACATTACACATCAACTGTGCTTGATTTTGCCCGTGTTTCACTCAGCCCGCCCCCCTGGCCCCTTTTAGCAAGTTTTGGGAATATCCCCATTTTTGACTTTTTCGACACTACCGGCCCTATCGTTTTTTAACATTTTTGCCCACTTTGGAAAATCCTTCACAATTTTCACAAAACGCCCCAACTGTGCTTGATTTTTTCTAATTTTTCACTCATCCCGCCCCCCGGCCACTTTTAGCAGGTTTTGGGAAAATCCCCATTTTTGACTTTTTCGACACTACCGGCCCTGTCACCTTTTAAAATGTTTGCCCAATTTGGAAAATCCTTTACAATTTTCACAAAACGCCCAAACTGTGCTTGATTTTGCTCGTTTTTCACTCATCCCGCCCCCCGGCCACTTTTAGCAAGTTTTGGGAAAAATCCCCATTTTTGACATTTTCGACACTACCGGCCCTATCGTTTTATTCAATTTTTGCCCGGTTTGGAAAATCCTTCACAATTTTCACATTACACATCAACTGTGTTTGATTTTGCTCACTCATCCCGCCCCCCGGCCACTTTTAGCAGGTTTTGGGAAAATCCCCATTTTTGACTTTTTCGACACTACCGGCCATGTGGCCTTTTAACATTTTTGCCCACTTTGGAAAATCCTTCACAATTTTCACAAAATACCCAAACTGTGCTTGATTTTGCTCCTTTCTCACTCATCCCGCCCCCCTGGCCCCTTTTAGCAAGGTTTGGGAAAATCCCCATTTTTGACTTTTTCGACACTAACGGCCCTGTCGTTTTTTTCAATTTTTGCCCACTTTGGAAAATCCTTCACAATTTTCACAAAATACCCAAACTGTGCTTGATTTTGCTCCTTTCCCACTCATCATGCCCCCCTGGCCCCTTTTAGCAAGGTTTGGGAAAATCCCCATTTTTGACTTTTTCGACACTAACGGCCCTGTCGTTTTTTAAAATTTTTGCCAACTTTGGAAAATCCTTCACAATTTTCACAAAACGCCCCAACTGTGCTTGATTTTTTCTAATTTTTCACTCATCCCGCCCCCCGGCCACTTTTAGCAGGTTTTGGGAAAATCCCCATTTTTGACTTTTTCGACACTACCGGCCCTGTCACCTTTTAAAATTTTTGCCACTTTGGAAAATCCTTCACAATTTTCACAAAACGCCCCAACTGTGCTTGATTTTGCTCGTTTTTTACTGAGCCCGCCTCCCGGCCCCATTTTGCAAGGTTTGGGAATATCCGCATTTTTGACTTTTTCGACACTACCGGACCTGTCGTTTTTTTCAATTTTTGCCTGGTTTGGAAAATCCTTCACAATTTTCACATTACACATCAACTGTGCTTGATTTTGCTCACTCATCCCGCCCCCCGGCCAATTTTAGCAGGTTTTAGGAAAATCACCATTTTTGACTTTTTCGACACTACCGGCCCTGTGGCCTTTTAAAATTTTTGCCCACTTTGGAAAATCCTTCACAATTTTCACAAAACGCCCCAAATGTGCTTGATTTCGCTCGTTTTTTACTGAGCCCACCCCCCGGCCCCTTTTTGCAAGGTTTGGGAATATCCGCATTTTTGACTTTTTCGACACTACCGGACCTGTCGTTTTTTGAAATTTTTGCCTGGTTTGGAAAATCCTTCACAATTTTCACATTACACATCAACTGTGCTTGATTTTGCCCGTGTTTCACTCAGCCCGCCCCCCTGGCCCCTTTTAGCAAGTTTTGGGAATATCCCCATTTTTGACTTTTTCGACACTACCGGCCCTATCGTTTTTTAACATTTTTGCCCACTTTGGAAAATCCTTCACAATTTTCACAAAACGCCCCAACTGTGCTTGATTTTTTCTAATTTTTCACTCATCCCGCCCCCCGGCCACTTTTAGCAGGTTTTGGGAAAATCCCCATTTTTGACTTTTTCGACACTACCGGCCCTGTCACCTTTTAAAATGTTTGCCCAATTTGGAAAATCCTTTACAATTTTCACAAAACGCCCAAACTGTGCTTGATTTTGCTCGTTTTTCACTCATCCCGCCCCCCGGCCACTTTTAGCAAGTTTTGGGAAAATCCCCATTTTTGACTTTTTCGACACTACCGGCCCTGTCGCCTTTTAACATTTTTGCCCACTTTGGAAAGTCCTTCACAATTTTCACAAAACGCCCCAACTGTGCTTGATTTTGCTCGTTTTTCACTCAGCCCGCCCCCCGGCCACTTTTAGCAAGTTTTGGGAAAAATCCCCATTTTTGACATTTTCGACACTACCGGCCCTATCGTTTTATTCAATTTTTGCCCGGTTTGGAAAATCCTTCACAATTTTTACATTACACATCAACTGTGTTTGATTTTGCTCACTCATCCCGCCCCCCGGCCACTTTTATCAGGTTTTGGGAAAATCCCCATTTTTGACTTTTTCGACACTACCGGCCCTGTGGCCTTTTAACATTTTTGCCCACTTTGGAAAATCCTTCACAATTTTCACAAAATACCCAAACTGTGCTTGATTTTGCTCCTTTCTCACTCATCCCGCCCCCCTGGCCCCTTTTAGCAAGTTTTGGGAAAATCCCCATTTTGACTTTTTCGACACTAACGGCCCTGTCGTTTTTTGAAATTTTTGCCAACTTTGAAAATCCTTCACAATTTTCACAAAACGCCCCAACTGTGCTTGATTTTGCTAGTTTTTCACTCAGCCCGCCCCCCTGGCCCCTTTTAGCAAGGTTTGGGAACATTCCTATTTTTGACTTTTTCGACACTAACGGCCCTGTTGTTTTTTTAAATTTTTGCCAACTTTGGAAAATCCTTCACAATTTTCACAAAACGCCCCAACTGTGCTTGATTTTGCTAATTTTTCACTCATCCCGCCCCCCGGCCACTTTTAGCAAGTTTTGGGAATATCCCCATTTTTGACTTTTTCGACACTACCGGCCCTATCGTTTTTTAACATTTTTGCCCACTTTGGAAAATCCTTCACAATTTTCACAAAACGCCCCAACTGTGCTTGATTTTTTCTAATTTTTCACTCATCCCGCCCCCCATCCACTTTTAGCAGGTTTTGGGAAAATCCCCATTTTTGACTTTTTCGACACTACCGGCCCTGTCACCTTTTAAAATTTTTGCCCACTTTGGAAAATCCTTCACAATTTTCACAAAAATCCCAAACTGTGCTTGATTTTGCTCGTGTTTCACTCAGCCCGCCCCCCTGGCCCCTTTTAGCAAGGTTTGGGAAAATTCCCATTTTTGACTTTTTCGACACTAACGGCCCTGTCGTTTTTTGAAATTTTTGCCAACTTTGGAAAATCCTTCACAATTTTCACAAAACGCCCCAACTGTGCTTGATTTTGCTAATTTTTCACTCATCCCGCCCCCCGGCCACTTTTAGCAGGTTTTGGGAAAATCCCCATTTTTGACTTTTTCGACACTACCGGCCCTGTGGCCTTTTAAAATTTTTGCCCACTTTGGAAAATCCTTCACAATTTTCACAAAATACCCAAACGGTGCTTGATTTTGCTCCTTTCCCACTCATCCTGCCCCCCTGGCCCCTTTTGGCAAGGTTTGGGAAAATCCCCATTTTTGACTTTTTCAACACTAACGGCCCTGTCGTTTTTTAAAATTTTTGCCAACTTTGGAAAATCCTTCACAATTCTCACAAAACGCCCCAACTGTGCTTGATTTTGCTCGTTTTTCACTAATCCCGCCCCACGGCCACTTTTAGCAGGTTTTGGGAAAATCCCCATTTTTGACTTTTTCAACACTAACGGCCCTGTCGTTTTTTAAAATTTTTGCCCACTTTGGAAAATCCTTCACAATTTTCACAAAACGCCCCAAATGTGCTTGATTTCGCTCGTTTTTTACTGAGCCCGCCCCCCGGCCCCTTTTTGCAAGGTTTGGGAATATCCGCATTTGTGACTTTTTCGACACTACCGGCCCTGTCGTTTTTTTCAATTTTTGCCTGGTTTGGAAAATCCTTCACAATTTTCACATTACACATCAACTGTGCTTGATTTTGCTCACTCATCCCGCCTCCCGGCCACTTTTAGCAAGTTTTGGGAAAATCCCCATTTTTGACTTTTTCGACACTACCGGCCCTGTGGCCTTTTAAAATTTTTGCCCACTTTGGAAAATCCTTCACAATTTTCACAAAATACCCAAACTGTGCTTGATTTTGCTCTTTTCTCACTCATCCCGCCCCCCTGGCCCCTTTTAGCAAGGTTTGGGAAAATCCCCATTTTTGACTTTTTCGACACTAACAGCCCTGTCGTTTTTTAAAATTTTTGCCAACTTTGGAAAATCCTTCACAATTTTCACAAAACGCCCCAACTGTGCTTGATTTTGCTCGTTTTTCACTCAGCCCGCCCCCCTGGCCCCTTTTAGCAAGGTTTGGGAACATTCCTATTTTTGACTTTTTCGACACTACGGCCCTGTCGTTTTTTAAAATTTTTGCCAACTTTGGAAAATCCTTCACATTTTTCACAAAACGCCCCAACTGTGCTTGATTTTGCTCGTTTTTCACACATCCCGCCCCACGGCCACTTTTAGCAGGTTTTGGGAAAATCCCCGTTTTTGACTTTTTCGACACTACCGGCCCTGTCCACTTTTAACATTTTTGCCCACTTTGGAAAATCCTTCCCAATTTTCACAAAACACCCCAAATGTGCTTGATTTTGCACGTGTTTCAATCAGCCCGCCCCCCTGGCCCCTTTTAGCAAGGTTTGGGAAAATTCCCATTTTTGACTTTTTCGACACTAACGGCCCTGTCGTTTTTTGAAATTTTTGCCAACTTTGAAAATCCTTCACAATTTTCACAAAACGCCCCAACTGTGCTTGATTTTTTCTAATTTTTCACTCATCCCGCCCCCCGGCCACTTTTAGCAGGTTTTGGGAAAATCCCCATTTTTGACTTTTTCGACACTACCGGCCCTGTCACCTTTTAAAATTTTTGCCCACTTTGGAAAATCCTTCACAATTTTCACAAAAATCCCAAACTGTGCTTGATTTTGCTCGTGTTTCACTCAGCCCGCCCCCCTGGCCCCTTTTAGCAAGGTTTGGGAAAATTCCCATTTTTGACTTTTTCGACACTAACGGCCCTGTCGTTTTTTGAAATTTTTGCCAACTTTGGAAAATCCTTCACAATTTTCACAAAACGCCCCAACTGTGCTTGATTTTGCTAATTTTTCACTCATCCCACCCCCCGGCCACTTTTAGCAGGTTTTGGGAAAATCCCCATTTTTGACTTTTTCGACACTACCGGCCCTGTCACCTTTTAAAATGTTTGCCCAATTTGGAAAATCCTTCACAATTTTCACAAAACGCCCAAACTGTGCTTGATTTTGCTCGTTTTTCACTCATCCCGCCCCCCGGCCACTTTTAGCAAGTTTTGGGAAAATCCCCATTTTTGACTTTTTCGACACTACCGGCCCTGTCGCCTTTTAACATTTTTGCCCACTTTGGAAAATCCTTCACAATTTTCACAAAACGCCCCAACTGTGCTTGATTTTGCTCGTTTTTCACTCAGCCCGCCCCCCGGCCACTTTTAGCAAGTTTTGGGAAAATCCCCATTTTTGACATTTTCGACACTACCGGCCCTATCGTTTTATTCAATTTTTGCCTGGTTTGGAAAATCCTTCACAATTTTCACATTACACATCAACTGTGTTTGATTTTGCTCACTCATCCTGCCCCCCTGGCCCCTTTTGGCAAGGTTTGGGAAAATCCCCATTTTTGACTTTTTCAACACTAACGGCCCTGTCGTTTTTTAAAATTTTTGCCAACTTTGGAAAATCCTTCACAATTCTCACAAAACGCCCCAACTGTGCTTGATTTTGCTCGTTTTTCACTAATCCCGCCCCACGGCCACTTTTAGCAGGTTTTGGGAAAATCCCCATTTTTGACTTTTTCAACACTAACGGCCCTGTCGTTTTTTAAAATTTTTGCCCACTTTGGAAAATCCTTCACAATTTTCACAAAACGCCCCAAATGTGCTTGATTTCGCTCGTTTTTTACTGAGCCCGCCCCCCGGCCCCTTTTTGCAAGGTTTGGGAATATCCGCATTTGTGACTTTTTCGACACTACCGGCCCTGTCGTTTTTTTCAATTTTTGCCTGGTTTGGAAAATCCTTCACAATTTTCACATTACACATCAACTGTGCTTGATTTTGCTCACTCATCCCGCCTCCCGGCCACTTTTAGCAAGTTTTGGGAAAATCCCCATTTTTGACTTTTTCGACACTACCGGCCCTGTGGCCTTTTAAAATTTTTGCCCACTTTGGAAAATCCTTCACAATTTTCACAAAATACCCAAACTGTGCTTGATTTTGCTCTTTTCTCACTCATCCCGCCCCCCTGGCCCCTTTTAGCAAGGTTTGGGAAAATCCCCATTTTTGACTTTTTCGACACTAACAGCCCTGTCGTTTTTTAAAATTTTTGCCAACTTTGGAAAATCCTTCACAATTTTCACAAAACGCCCCAACTGTGCTTGATTTTGCTCGTTTTTCACTCAGCCCGCCCCCCTGGCCCCTTTTAGCAAGGTTTGGGAACATTCCTATTTTTGACTTTTTCGACACTACGGCCCTGTCGTTTTTTAAAATTTTTGCCAACTTTGGAAAATCCTTCACATTTTTCACAAAACGCCCCAACTGTGCTTGATTTTGCTCGTTTTTCACACATCCCGCCCCACGGCCACTTTTAGCAGGTTTTGGGAAAATCCCCGTTTTTGACTTTTTCGACACTACCGGCCCTGTCCACTTTTAACATTTTTGCCCACTTTGGAAAATCCTTCCCAATTTTCACAAAACACCCCAAATGTGCTTGATTTTGCACGTGTTTCAATCAGCCCGCCCCCCTGGCCCCTTTTAGCAAGGTTTGGGAAAATTCCCATTTTTGACTTTTTCGACACTAACGGCCCTGTCGTTTTTTGAAATTTTTGCCAACTTTGAAAATCCTTCACAATTTTCACAAAACGCCCCAACTGTGCTTGATTTTTTCTAATTTTTCACTCATCCCGCCCCCCGGCCACTTTTAGCAGGTTTTGGGAAAATCCCCATTTTTGACTTTTTCGACACTACCGGCCCTGTCACCTTTTAAAATTTTTGCCCACTTTGGAAAATCCTTCACAATTTTCACAAAAATCCCAAACTGTGCTTGATTTTGCTCGTGTTTCACTCAGCCCGCCCCCCTGGCCCCTTTTAGCAAGGTTTGGGAAAATTCCCATTTTTGACTTTTTCGACACTAACGGCCCTGTCGTTTTTTGAAATTTTTGCCAACTTTGGAAAATCCTTCACAATTTTCACAAAACGCCCCAACTGTGCTTGATTTTGCTAATTTTTCACTCATCCCACCCCCCGGCCACTTTTAGCAGGTTTTGGGAAAATCCCCATTTTTGACTTTTTCGACACTACCGGCCCTGTCACCTTTTAAAATGTTTGCCCAATTTGGAAAATCCTTCACAATTTTCACAAAACGCCCAAACTGTGCTTGATTTTGCTCGTTTTTCACTCATCCCGCCCCCCGGCCACTTTTAGCAAGTTTTGGGAAAATCCCCATTTTTGACTTTTTCGACACTACCGGCCCTGTCGCCTTTTAACATTTTTGCCCACTTTGGAAAATCCTTCACAATTTTCACAAAACGCCCCAACTGTGCTTGATTTTGCTCGTTTTTCACTCAGCCCGCCCCCCGGCCACTTTTAGCAAGTTTTGGGAAAATCCCCATTTTTGACATTTTCGACACTACCGGCCCTATCGTTTTATTCAATTTTTGCCTGGTTTGGAAAATCCTTCACAATTTTCACATTACACATCAACTGTGTTTGATTTTGCTCACTCATCCCGCCCCCCGGCCACTTTTAGCAGGTTTTGGGAAAATCCCCATTTTTGACTTTTTCGACACTACCGGCCCTGTGGCCTTTTAAAATTTTTGCCCACTTTGGAAAATCCTTCACAATTTTCACAAAATACCCAAACTGTGCTTGATTTTGCTCCTTTCCCACTCATCCTGCCCCCCTGGCCCCTTTTAGCAAGGTTTGGGAAAATCCCCATTTTTGACTTTTTCGACACTAACGGCCCTGTCGTTTTTTAAAATTTTTGCCAACTTTGGAAAATCCTTCACAATTTTCACAAAACGCCCCAACATGTGCTTGATTTTGCTCGTTTTTCACTCATCCCGCCCCCCGGACACTTTTAGCAGGTTTTGGGAAAATCCCCATTTTTGACTTTTTCGACACTACCGGCCCTGTCACCTTTTAAAATTTTTGCCACTTTGGAAAATCCTTCACAATTTTCACAAAACGCCCAAACTGTGCTTGATTTTGCTCGTTTTTCACTCACCCCGCCCCCGGCCACTTTTAGCAAGTTTTGGGAAAATCCCCATTTTTGACTTTTTCGACACTACCGGCCCTGTCACCTTTTAAAATTTTTGCCCACTTTGGAAAATCCTTCACAATTTTCACAAAACGCCCCAACTGTGCTTGATTTTGCTCGTTTTTCACTCAGCCCGCCCCCCTGGCCCCTTTTAGCAAGGTTTGGGAAAATCCCCATTTTTGACTTTTTCAACACTAACGGCCCTGTCGTTTTTTAAAATTTTTGCCAACTTTGGAAAATCCTTCACAATTTTCACAAAACGCCCCAAATGTGCTTGATTTCGCTCGTTTTTTACTGAGCCCGCCCCCCGGCCCCTTTTTGCAAGGTTTGGGAATATCCGCATTTTTGACTTTTTCGACACTACCGGACCTGTCGTTTTTTTCAATTTTTGCCTGGTTTGAAAATCCTTCACAATTTTAATACAATACCCCAACTGTGCTTGATTTTGCTCCTTTTTCACTCCGCCCCCTCCACTGGCCCCATTTAGCAAGTTTTGGGAAATCCCCATTTTTGACTTTTTCGACACTACCGGACCTGTCGTTTTTTTCAATTTTTGCCTGGTTTGAAAATCCTTCACAATTTTAATACAATACCCCAACTGTGCTTGATTTTGCTCCTTTTTCACTCCGCCCCCTCCACTGGCCCCATTTAGCAAGTTTTGGGAAATCCCCATTTTTGACTTTTTCGACACTACCGGCCCTGTCGTTTTTTTCAAATTTTGGCCACTTTGGAAAATCCTTCACAACTTTATCATAACGCCCCAACTGTGCTTGATTTTGCTCCTTTCTCACTCAGCCTACCCCCCTCGCCCCTTTTAGCAAGGTTTGGGACAATCGCCCACCCTTCCCCATTTATGACATTTCCGACACTCTTTTAAATTTTGCCCACTTTGGAAAATCCTTCACAATTTTCACGTAACGCCCCAACTGGATGAGGGTTAGGGTTAGGGTTAGGGTTGGGGTTATCTTGGTGAGAAAAGACGTTTTAAGCCATAAAAAAGTTTTTGTAAGCCATTCTCTCAAGAACTGCTGGAAAGGCTGTTTTATCAACAGAAACAATTCAATGTGGTGAATTCTGCATTATGTACATATTTTCTCCATTCCCAGACAGAATAAGTGATTCAGTGTGCAATTGCATGATCTTGGTGAGAAAAGACAATTTAAGCCATAAAAACCTATTTGTAAGCCATTCTCTTAACAGAGCTGCTAAAACAGCCGTTTTATCAACAGAAACAGTTCAATGTGGTGAATTCTGCATTATCTGGGTTTTTTGTGGATTTTAGACAGAATAAGTGATTCAGTGTACATTTGGATGAGCTTGGTGAGAAAAGACGATTAAAGCAATAAAAATATGTTTGTAATACATTCTCTCAACAGAGCTGCAAAAACAGCCGTTTTATCAACAGAAACAGTTCAATGTGGTGAATTCTGCATTATCTGGGTTTTTTGTGGATTTCCAGACAGAATAAGTGATTCAGTGTGCATTTGGATGAGCTTGGTGAGAAAAGACGTTTTAAGCCATAAAAACCTATTTGTAAGCCATTCTCTTAACAGATCTGCTAAAAAGCCGTTTTATCTACAGAAACAGTTCAATGTGGTGAATTCTGCATTATTTGGGTTTTTTTGTGGATTTCCAGACAGAATAAGTGATTCAGTGTGCATTTGGATGATCTTGGTGAGAAAGGACGATTAAAGCAATAAAAATATGTTTGTAATACATTCTCTTAACAGAGCTGCTAAAACAGCCGTTTTATCAACAGAAACAGTTCAATGTAGTGAATCCTGCATTATCTGGGTTTTTTGTGGATTTCCAGACAGAATAAGTGATTTTGTGTGATCTTTGTGAGAAAAGACGTTTTAAGCCATAAAAACCTATTTGTAAGCCATTCTCTTAACAGAACTGCTGGAAACCCTGTTTTATCAACAGAAACAGTTCAATGCGGTGGAGTTTACATTATTGGCTTTTTCCTGGATTTCCAGACAGAATAAGTGATTCAGTGTGCATTTGGATGATCTTGGTGAGAAAAGACGTTTTAAGCCATAAAAACCTATTTGTAAGCCATTCTCTTAACAGAGCTGCTAAAACAGCCGTTTTATCAACAGAAACAGTTCAATGTGGTGAATTCTGCATTATCTGGGTTTTTTGTGGATTTCCAGACAGAATAAGTGATTCAGTGTGCATTTGGATGAGCTTGGTGAGAAAGGACGATTAAAGCAATAAAAATATGTTTGTAAGCCATTCTCTTAACAGAGCTGCTAAAACAGCCGTTTTATCAACAGAAACAGTTCAATGTGGTGAATTCTGCATTATCTGGGTTTTTTGTGGATTTCCAGACAGAATAAGTGATTCAGTGTGCATTTGGATGAGCTTGGTGAGAAAGGACGATTAAAGCAATAAAAATATGTTTGTAATACATTCTCTTAACAGAGCTGCTAAAACAGCCGTTTTATCAACAGAAACAGTTCAATGTGGTGAATCCTGCATTATCTGGGTTTTTTGTGGATTTCCAGACAGAATAAGTGATTTTGTGTGATCTTGGTGAGAAAAGACGTTTTAAGCCATAAAATCATATTTGTAAGTCATTCTCTTAACAGAACTGCTGAAAACGCTGTTTTATCAACAGAAACAGTTCAATATGGTGAATTCTGCATTATCTGATTTTTTTGTGGATTTCCAGACAGAATAAGTGATTCAGTGTGCATTTGGATGATCTTGGTGAGAAAGGACGATTAAAGCAATAAAAATATGTTTGTAATACATTCTCTTAACAGAGCTGCTAAAACAGCCGTTTTATCAACAGAAACAGTTCAATGTCGTGAATCCTGCATTATCTGGGTTTTTTGTGGATTTCCAGACAGAATAAGTGATTTTGTGTGATCTTGGTGAGAAAAGACGTTTTAAGCCATAAAATCATATTTGTAAGTCATTCTCTTAACAGAACTGCTGAAAACGCCGTTTTATCAACAGAAACAGTTCAATGTCGTGAATCCTGCATTATCTGGGTTTTTTGTGGCTTTCCAGACAGAATAAGTGATTTTGTGTGATCTTGGTGAGAAAAGACGTTTTAAGCCATAAAAATATGTTTGTAATACATTCTCTTAACAGAGCTGCTAAAACAGCCGTTTTATCAACAGAAACAGTTCAATGTGGTGAATTCTGCATTATCTGGGTTTTTTGTGGATTTCCAGACAGAATAAGTGATTCAGTGTGCATTTGGATGATCTTGGTGAGAAAAGACGTTTTAAGCCATAAAAACCTATTTGTAAGCCATTCTCTTAACAGAGCTGCTAAAACAGCCGTTTTATCAACAGAAACAGTTCATTGTGGTGAATCCTGCATTATCTGGGTTTTTTGTGGATTTCCAGACAGAATAAGTGATTCAGTGTGCATTTGGATGATCTTTGTGAGAAAAGACGTTTTAAGCCATAAAAACCTATTTGTAAGCCATTCTCTTAACAGAGCTGCTAAAACAGCCGTTTTATCAACAGAAACAGTTCAATGTCGTGAATCCTGCATTATCTGGGTTTTTTATGGATTTCCAGACAGAATAAGTGGTTCTGTGTGCATTTGGATGATCTTGGTGAGAAAAGACGTTTTAAGCCATAAAAACATATTTGTAAGCAATTCTCTTAACAGAGCTGCTAAAACAGTCGTTTTAACAACAGAAACAGTTCAATGTGGTGAATTCTGCATTATCTGGGTTTTTTGTGGATTTCCAGACAGAATAAGTGATTTTGTGTGATCTTTGTGAGAAAAGACGTTTTAAGCCATAAAAACCTATTTGTAAGCCATTCTCTTAACAGAACTGCTGGAAACCCTGTTTTATCAACAGAAACAGTTCAATGCGGTGGAGTTTACATTATTGGCTTTTTCCTGGATTTCCAGACAGAATAAGTGATTCAGGAATATCCGCATTTTTGACTTTTTCGACACTACCGGACCTGTCGTTTTTTTCAATTTTTGCCTGGTTTGAAAATCCTTCACAATTTTAATACAATACCCCAACTGTGCTTGATTTTGCTCCTTTTTCACTCCGCCCCCTCCACTGGCCCCATTTAGCAAGTTTTGGGAAATCCCCATTTTTGACTTTTTCGACACTACCGGACCTGTCGTTTTTTTCAATTTTTGCCTGGTTTGAAAATCCTTCACAATTTTAATACAATACCCCAACTGTGCTTGATTTTGCTCCTTTTTCACTCCGCCCCCTCCACTGGCCCCATTTAGCAAGTTTTGGGAAATCCCCATTTTTGACTTTTTCGACACTACCGGCCCTGTCGTTTTTTTCAAATTTTGGCCACTTTGGAAAATCCTTCACAACTTTATCATAACGCCCCAACTGTGCTTGATTTTGCTCCTTTCTCACTCAGCCTACCCCCCTCGCCCCTTTTAGCAAGGTTTGGGACAATCGCCCACCCTTCCCCATTTATGACATTTCCGACACTCTTTTAAATTTTGCCCACTTTGGAAAATCCTTCACAATTTTCACGTAACGCCCCAACTGGATGAGGGTTAGGGTTAGGGTTAGGGTTGGGGTTATCTTGGTGAGAAAAGACGTTTTAAGCCATAAAAAAGTTTTTGTAAGCCATTCTCTCAAGAACTGCTGGAAAGGCTGTTTTATCAACAGAAACAATTCAATGTGGTGAATTCTGCATTATGTACATATTTTCTCCATTCCCAGACAGAATAAGTGATTCAGTGTGCAATTGCATGATCTTGGTGAGAAAAGACAATTTAAGCCATAAAAACCTATTTGTAAGCCATTCTCTTAACAGAGCTGCTAAAACAGCCGTTTTATCAACAGAAACAGTTCAATGTGGTGAATTCTGCATTATCTGGGTTTTTTGTGGATTTTAGACAGAATAAGTGATTCAGTGTACATTTGGATGAGCTTGGTGAGAAAAGACGATTAAAGCAATAAAAATATGTTTGTAATACATTCTCTCAACAGAGCTGCAAAAACAGCCGTTTTATCAACAGAAACAGTTCAATGTGGTGAATTCTGCATTATCTGGGTTTTTTGTGGATTTCCAGACAGAATAAGTGATTCAGTGTGCATTTGGATGAGCTTGGTGAGAAAAGACGTTTTAAGCCATAAAAACCTATTTGTAAGCCATTCTCTTAACAGATCTGCTAAAAAGCCGTTTTATCTACAGAAACAGTTCAATGTGGTGAATTCTGCATTATTTGGGTTTTTTTGTGGATTTCCAGACAGAATAAGTGATTCAGTGTGCATTTGGATGATCTTGGTGAGAAAGGACGATTAAAGCAATAAAAATATGTTTGTAATACATTCTCTTAACAGAGCTGCTAAAACAGCCGTTTTATCAACAGAAACAGTTCAATGTAGTGAATCCTGCATTATCTGGGTTTTTTGTGGATTTCCAGACAGAATAAGTGATTTTGTGTGATCTTTGTGAGAAAAGACGTTTTAAGCCATAAAAACCTATTTGTAAGCCATTCTCTTAACAGAACTGCTGGAAACCCTGTTTTATCAACAGAAACAGTTCAATGCGGTGGAGTTTACATTATTGGCTTTTTCCTGGATTTCCAGACAGAATAAGTGATTCAGTGTGCATTTGGATGATCTTGGTGAGAAAAGACGTTTTAAGCCATAAAAACCTATTTGTAAGCCATTCTCTTAACAGAGCTGCTAAAACAGCCGTTTTATCAACAGAAACAGTTCAATGTGGTGAATTCTGCATTATCTGGGTTTTTTGTGGATTTCCAGACAGAATAAGTGATTCAGTGTGCATTTGGATGAGCTTGGTGAGAAAGGACGATTAAAGCAATAAAAATATGTTTGTAAGCCATTCTCTTAACAGAGCTGCTAAAACAGCCGTTTTATCAACAGAAACAGTTCAATGTGGTGAATTCTGCATTATCTGGGTTTTTTGTGGATTTCCAGACAGAATAAGTGATTCAGTGTGCATTTGGATGAGCTTGGTGAGAAAGGACGATTAAAGCAATAAAAATATGTTTGTAATACATTCTCTTAACAGAGCTGCTAAAACAGCCGTTTTATCAACAGAAACAGTTCAATGTGGTGAATCCTGCATTATCTGGGTTTTTTGTGGATTTCCAGACAGAATAAGTGATTTTGTGTGATCTTGGTGAGAAAAGACGTTTTAAGCCATAAAATCATATTTGTAAGTCATTCTCTTAACAGAACTGCTGAAAACGCTGTTTTATCAACAGAAACAGTTCAATATGGTGAATTCTGCATTATCTGATTTTTTTGTGGATTTCCAGACAGAATAAGTGATTCAGTGTGCATTTGGATGATCTTGGTGAGAAAGGACGATTAAAGCAATAAAAATATGTTTGTAATACATTCTCTTAACAGAGCTGCTAAAACAGCCGTTTTATCAACAGAAACAGTTCAATGTCGTGAATCCTGCATTATCTGGGTTTTTTGTGGATTTCCAGACAGAATAAGTGATTTTGTGTGATCTTGGTGAGAAAAGACGTTTTAAGCCATAAAATCATATTTGTAAGTCATTCTCTTAACAGAACTGCTGAAAACGCCGTTTTATCAACAGAAACAGTTCAATGTCGTGAATCCTGCATTATCTGGGTTTTTTGTGGCTTTCCAGACAGAATAAGTGATTTTGTGTGATCTTGGTGAGAAAAGACGTTTTAAGCCATAAAAATATGTTTGTAATACATTCTCTTAACAGAGCTGCTAAAACAGCCGTTTTATCAACAGAAACAGTTCAATGTGGTGAATTCTGCATTATCTGGGTTTTTTGTGGATTTCCAGACAGAATAAGTGATTCAGTGTGCATTTGGATGATCTTGGTGAGAAAAGACGTTTTAAGCCATAAAAACCTATTTGTAAGCCATTCTCTTAACAGAGCTGCTAAAACAGCCGTTTTATCAACAGAAACAGTTCATTGTGGTGAATCCTGCATTATCTGGGTTTTTTGTGGATTTCCAGACAGAATAAGTGATTCAGTGTGCATTTGGATGATCTTTGTGAGAAAAGACGTTTTAAGCCATAAAAACCTATTTGTAAGCCATTCTCTTAACAGAGCTGCTAAAACAGCCGTTTTATCAACAGAAACAGTTCAATGTCGTGAATCCTGCATTATCTGGGTTTTTTATGGATTTCCAGACAGAATAAGTGGTTCTGTGTGCATTTGGATGATCTTGGTGAGAAAAGACGTTTTAAGCCATAAAAACATATTTGTAAGCAATTCTCTTAACAGAGCTGCTAAAACAGTCGTTTTAACAACAGAAACAGTTCAATGTGGTGAATTCTGCATTATCTGGGTTTTTTGTGGATTTCCAGACAGAATAAGTGATTTTGTGTGATCTTTGTGAGAAAAGACGTTTTAAGCCATAAAAACCTATTTGTAAGCCATTCTCTTAACAGAACTGCTGGAAACCCTGTTTTATCAACAGAAACAGTTCAATGCGGTGGAGTTTACATTATTGGCTTTTTCCTGGATTTCCAGACAGAATAAGTGATTCAGTGTGCATTTGGATGATCTTGGTGAGAAAAGACGTTTTAAGCCATAAAAACCTATTTGTAAGCCATTCTCTTAACAGAGCTGCTAAAACAGCCGTTTTATCAACAGAAACAGTTCAATGTGGTGAATTCTGCATTATCTGGGTTTTTTGTGGATTTCCAGACAGAATAAGTGATTCAGTGTGCATTTGGATGAGCTTGGTGAGAAAGGACGATTAAAGCAATAAAAATATGTTTGTAATACATTCTCTTAACAGAGCTGCTAAAACAGCCGTTTTATCAACAGAAACAGTTCAATGTCGTGAATCCTGCATTATCTGGGTTTTTTGTGGATTTCCAGACAGAATAAGTGATTCAGTGTGCATTTGGATGAGCTTGGTGAGAAAAGACGTTTTAAGCCATAAAAACCTATTTGTAAGCCATTCTCTTAACAGATCTGCTAAAAAGCCGTTTTATCTACAGAAACAGTTCAATGTGGTGAATTCTGCATTATTTGGGTTTTTTTGTGGATTTCCAGACAGAATAAGTGATTCAGTGTGCATTTGGATGATCTTGGTGAGAAAGGACGATTAAAGCAATAAAAATATGTTTGTAATACATTCTCTTAACAGAGCTGCTAAAACAGCCGTTTTATCAACAGAAACAGTTCAATGTAGTGAATCCTGCATTATCTGGGTTTTTTGTGGATTTCCAGACAGAATAAGTGATTTTGTGTGATCCTGTGAGAAAAGACGTTTTAAGCCATAAAAACCTATTTGTAAGCCATTCTCTTAACAGAACTGCTGGAAACCCTGTTTTATCAACAGAAACAGTTCAATGCGGTGGAGTTTACATTATTGGCTTTTTCCTGGATTTCCAGACAGAATAAGTGATTCAGTGTGCATTTGGATGATCTTGGTGAGAAAAGACGTTTTAAGCCATAAAAACCTATTTGTAAGCCATTCTCTTAACAGAGCTGCTAAAACAGCCGTTTTATCAACAGAAACAGTTCAATGTGGTGAATTCTGCATTATCTGGGTTTTTTGTGGATTTCCAGACAGAATAAGTGATTCAGTGTGCATTTGGATGAGCTTGGTGAGAAAGGACGATTAAAGCAATAAAAATATGTTTGTAAGCCATTCTCTTAACAGAGCTGCTAAAACAGCCGTTTTATCAACAGAAACAGTTCAATGTGGTGAATTCTGCATTATCTGGGTTTTTTGTGGATTTCCAGACAGAATAAGTGATTCAGTGTGCATTTGGATGAGCTTGGTGAGAAAGGACGATTAAAGCAATAAAAATATGTTTGTAATACATTCTCTTAACAGAGCTGCTAAAACAGCCGTTTTATCAACAGAAACAGTTCAATGTGGTGAATCCTGCATTATCTGGGTTTTTTGTGGATTTCCAGACAGAATAAGTGATTTTGTGTGATCTTGGTGAGAAAAGACGTTTTAAGCCATAAAATCATATTTGTAAGTCATTCTCTTAACAGAACTGCTGAAAACGCTGTTTTATCAACAGAAACAGTTCAATATGGTGAATTCTGCATTATCTGATTTTTTTGTGGATTTCCAGACAGAATAAGTGATTCAGTGTGCATTTGGATGATCTTGGTGAGAAAAGACGTTTTAAGCCATAAAAACCTATTTGTAAGCCATTCTCTTAACAGAGCTGCTAAAACAGCCGTTTTATCAACAGAAACAGTTCAATGTGGTGAATTCTGCATTATCTGAGTTTTTTGTGGATTTCCAGACAGAATAAGTGATTCAGTGTGCATTTGGATGATCTTGGTGAGAAAAGACGTTTTAAGCCATAAAAACCTATTTGTAAGCCATTCTCTTAACAGAGCTGCTAAAACAGCCGTTT
Organism: Scomber scombrus; assembly: GCF_963691925.1. Lineage (NCBI taxonomy): Eukaryota > Metazoa > Chordata > Actinopteri > Scombriformes > Scombridae > Scomber > Scomber scombrus. Next base: position 115,277 of record NW_026910482.1, read on the forward strand.
TATCAACAGAAACAGTTCAATGTGGTGAATTCTGCATTATCTGGGTTTTTTGTGGATTTCCAGACAGAATAAGTGATTCAGTGTGCATTTGGATGAGCTTGGTGAGAAAGGACGATTAAAGCAATAAAAATATGTTTGTAAGCCATTCTCTTAACAGAGCTGCTAAAACAGCCGTTTTATCAACAGAAACAGTTCAATGTGGTGAATTCTGCATTATCTGGGTTTTTTGTGGATTTCCAGACAGAATAAGTGATTCAGTGTGCATTTGGATGAGCTTGGTGAGAAAGGACGATTAAAGCAATAAAAATATGTTTGTAATACATTCTCTTAACAGAGCTGCTAAAACAGCCGTTTTATCAACAGAAACAGTTCAATGTGGTGAATCCTGCATTATCTGGGTTTTTTGTGGATTTCCAGACAGAATAAGTGATTTTGTGTGATCTTGGTGAGAAAAGACGTTTTAAGCCATAAAATCATATTTGTAAGTCATTCTCTTAACAGAACTGCTGAAAACGCTGTTTTATCAACAGAAACAGTTCAATATGGTGAATTCTGCATTATCTGATTTTTTTGTGGATTTCCAGACAGAATAAGTGATTCAGTGTGCATTTGGATGATCTTGGTGAGAAAGGACGATTAAAGCAATAAAAATATGTTTGTAATACATTCTCTTAACAGAGCTGCTAAAACAGCCGTTTTATCAACAGAAACAGTTCAATGTCGTGAATCCTGCATTATCTGGGTTTTTTGTGGATTTCCAGACAGAATAAGTGATTTTGTGTGATCTTGGTGAGAAAAGACGTTTTAAGCCATAAAATCATATTTGTAAGTCATTCTCTTAACAGAACTGCTGAAAACGCCGTTTTATCAACAGAAACAGTTCAATGTCGTGAATCCTGCATTATCTGGGTTTTTTGTGGCTTTCCAGACAGAATAAGTGATTTTGTGTGATCTTGGTGAGAAAAGACGTTTTAAGCCATAAAAATATGTTTGTAATACATTCTCTTAACAGAGCTGCTAAAACAGCCGTTTTATCAACAGAAACAGTTCAATGTGGTGAATTCTGCATTATCTGGGTTTTTTGTGGATTTCCAGACAGAATAAGTGATTCAGTGTGCATTTGGATGATCTTGGTGAGAAAAGACGTTTTAAGCCATAAAAACCTATTTGTAAGCCATTCTCTTAACAGAGCTGCTAAAACAGCCGTTTTATCAACAGAAACAGTTCATTGTGGTGAATCCTGCATTATCTGGGTTTTTTGTGGATTTCCAGACAGAATAAGTGATTCAGTGTGCATTTGGATGATCTTTGTGAGAAAAGACGTTTTAAGCCATAAAAACCTATTTGTAAGCCATTCTCTTAACAGAGCTGCTAAAACAGCCGTTTTATCAACAGAAACAGTTCAATGTCGTGAATCCTGCATTATCTGGGTTTTTTATGGATTTCCAGACAGAATAAGTGGTTCTGTGTGCATTTGGATGATCTTGGTGAGAAAAGACGTTTTAAGCCATAAAAACATATTTGTAAGCAATTCTCTTAACAGAGCTGCTAAAACAGTCGTTTTAACAACAGAAACAGTTCAATGTGGTGAATTCTGCATTATCTGGGTTTTTTGTGGATTTCCAGACAGAATAAGTGATTTTGTGTGATCTTTGTGAGAAAAGACGTTTTAAGCCATAAAAACCTATTTGTAAGCCATTCTCTTAACAGAACTGCTGGAAACCCTGTTTTATCAACAGAAACAGTTCAATGCGGTGGAGTTTACATTATTGGCTTTTTCCTGGATTTCCAGACAGAATAAGTGATTCAGTGTGCATTTGGATGATCTTGGTGAGAAAAGACGTTTTAAGCCATAAAAACCTATTTGTAAGCCATTCTCTTAACAGAGCTGCTAAAACAGCCGTTTTATCAACAGAAACAGTTCAATGTGGTGAATTCTGCATTATCTGGGTTTTTTGTGGATTTCCAGACAGAATAAGTGATTCAGTGTGCATTTGGATGAGCTTGGTGAGAAAGGACGATTAAAGCAATAAAAATATGTTTGTAATACATTCTCTTAACAGAGCTGCTAAAACAGCCGTTTTATCAACAGAAACAGTTCAATGTCGTGAATCCTGCATTATCTGGGTTTTTTGTGGATTTCCAGACAGAATAAGTGATTCAGTGTGCATTTGGATGAGCTTGGTGAGAAAAGACGTTTTAAGCCATAAAAACCTATTTGTAAGCCATTCTCTTAACAGATCTGCTAAAAAGCCGTTTTATCTACAGAAACAGTTCAATGTGGTGAATTCTGCATTATTTGGGTTTTTTTGTGGATTTCCAGACAGAATAAGTGATTCAGTGTGCATTTGGATGATCTTGGTGAGAAAGGACGATTAAAGCAATAAAAATATGTTTGTAATACATTCTCTTAACAGAGCTGCTAAAACAGCCGTTTTATCAACAGAAACAGTTCAATGTAGTGAATCCTGCATTATCTGGGTTTTTTGTGGATTTCCAGACAGAATAAGTGATTTTGTGTGATCCTGTGAGAAAAGACGTTTTAAGCCATAAAAACCTATTTGTAAGCCATTCTCTTAACAGAACTGCTGGAAACCCTGTTTTATCAACAGAAACAGTTCAATGCGGTGGAGTTTACATTATTGGCTTTTTCCTGGATTTCCAGACAGAATAAGTGATTCAGTGTGCATTTGGATGATCTTGGTGAGAAAAGACGTTTTAAGCCATAAAAACCTATTTGTAAGCCATTCTCTTAACAGAGCTGCTAAAACAGCCGTTTTATCAACAGAAACAGTTCAATGTGGTGAATTCTGCATTATCTGGGTTTTTTGTGGATTTCCAGACAGAATAAGTGATTCAGTGTGCATTTGGATGAGCTTGGTGAGAAAGGACGATTAAAGCAATAAAAATATGTTTGTAAGCCATTCTCTTAACAGAGCTGCTAAAACAGCCGTTTTATCAACAGAAACAGTTCAATGTGGTGAATTCTGCATTATCTGGGTTTTTTGTGGATTTCCAGACAGAATAAGTGATTCAGTGTGCATTTGGATGAGCTTGGTGAGAAAGGACGATTAAAGCAATAAAAATATGTTTGTAATACATTCTCTTAACAGAGCTGCTAAAACAGCCGTTTTATCAACAGAAACAGTTCAATGTGGTGAATCCTGCATTATCTGGGTTTTTTGTGGATTTCCAGACAGAATAAGTGATTTTGTGTGATCTTGGTGAGAAAAGACGTTTTAAGCCATAAAATCATATTTGTAAGTCATTCTCTTAACAGAACTGCTGAAAACGCTGTTTTATCAACAGAAACAGTTCAATATGGTGAATTCTGCATTATCTGATTTTTTTGTGGATTTCCAGACAGAATAAGTGATTCAGTGTGCATTTGGATGATCTTGGTGAGAAAAGACGTTTTAAGCCATAAAAACCTATTTGTAAGCCATTCTCTTAACAGAGCTGCTAAAACAGCCGTTTTATCAACAGAAACAGTTCAATGTGGTGAATTCTGCATTATCTGAGTTTTTTGTGGATTTCCAGACAGAATAAGTGATTCAGTGTGCATTTGGATGATCTTGGTGAGAAAAGACGTTTTAAGCCATAAAAACCTATTTGTAAGCCATTCTCTTAACAGAGCTGCTAAAACAGCCGTTTTATCAACAGAAACAGTTCAATGTGGTGAATTCTGCATTATCTGGGTTTTTTGTGGATTTCCAGACAGAATAAGTGATTCAGTGTGCATTTGGATGATCTTGGTGAGAAAAGACGATTAAAGCAATACAAATATGTTTGTAATACATTCTCTTAACAGCGCTGCTAAAACAGCCGTTTTATCAACAGAAACAGTTCAATGTGGTGAATTCTGCATTATCTGGGTTTTTTGTGGATTTCCAGACAGAATAAGTGATTCAGTGTGCATTTGGATGATCTTGGTGAGAAAGGACGATTAAAGCAATAAAAATATGTTTGTAATACATTCTCTTAACAGAGCTGCTAAAACAGCCGTTTTATCAACAGAAACAGTTCAATGTCGTGAATCCTGCATTATCTGGGTTTTTTGTGGATTTCCAGACAGAATAAGTGATTCAGTGTGCATTTGGATGATCTTGGTGAGAAAGGACGATTAAAGCAATAAAAATATGTTTGTAATACATTCTCTTAACAGAGCTGCTAAAACAGCCGTTTTCTGCATTATCTGGGTTTTTTGTGGATTTCCAGACAGAATAAGTGATTCAGTGTGCATTTGGATGATCTTGGTGAGAAAGGACGATTAAAGCAATAAAAATATGTTTGTAATACATTCTCTTAACAGAGCTGCTAAAACAGCCGTTTTATCAACAGAAACAGTTCAATGTCGTGAATCCTGCATTATCTGGGGTTTTTGTGGATTTCCAGACAGAATAAGTGATTTTGTGTGATCTTGGTGAGAAAAGACGTTTTAAGCCATAAAATCATATTTGTAAGTCATTCTCTTAACAGAACTGCTGAAAACGCTGTTTTATCAACAGAAACAGTTCAATATGGTGAATTCTGCGTTATCTGATTTTTTTGTGGATTTCCAGACATAAGTGATTCAGTGTGCATTTGGATGATCTTGGTGAGAAAAGACGTTTTAAGCCATAAAAACCTATTTGTAAGCCATTCTCTTAACAGAGCTGCTAAAACAGCCGTTTTATCAACAGAAACAGTTTAATGTGGTGAATTCTGCATTATCTGAGTTTTTTGTGGATTTCCAGACAGAATAAGTGATTCAGTGTGCATTTGGATGATCTTGGTGAGAAAAGACGTTTTAAGCCATAAAAACCTATTTGTAAGCCATTCTCTTAACAGAGCTGCTGGAAACCCTGTTTTATCAACAGAAACAGTTCAATGCGGTGGAGTTTACATTATTGGCTTTTTCCTGGATTTCCAGACAGAATAAGTGATTCAGTGTGCATTTGGATGATCTTGGTGAGAAAAGACGTTTTAAGCCATAAAAACCTATTTGTAAGCCATTCTCTTAACAGAGCTGCTAAAACAGCCGTTTTATCAACAGAAACAGTTCAATGTGGTGAATTCTGCATTATCTGGGTTTTTTGTGGATTTCCAGACAGAATAAGTGATTCAGTGTGCATTTGGATGAGCTTGGTGAGAAAGGACGATTAAAGCAATAAAAATATGTTTGTAATACATTCTCTTAACAGAGCTGCTAAAACAGCCGTTTTATCAACAGAAACAGTTCAATGTCGTGAATCCTGCATTATCTGGGTTTTTTGTGGATTTCCAGACAGAATAAGTGATTCAGTGTGCATTTGGATGATCTTGGTGAGAAAAGACGTTTTAAGCCATAAAAACCTATTTGTAAGCCATTCTCTTAACAGAGCTGCTAAAACAGCCGTTTTATCAACAGAAACAGTTCAATGTGGTGAATTCTGCATTATCTGAGTTTTTTGTGGATTTCCAGACAGAATAAGTGATTCAGTGTGCATTTGGATGATCTTGGTGAGAAAAGACGTTTTAAGCCATAAAAACCTATTTGTAAGCCATTCTCTTAACAGAGCTGCTAAAACAGCCATTTTATCAACAGAAACAGTTCAATGTCGTGAATCCTGCATTGTCTGGGTTTTTTATGGATTTCCAGACAGAATAAGTGGTTCTGTGTGCATTTGGATGATCTTGGTGAGAAAAGACGTTTTAAGCCATAAAAACATATTTGTAAGCAATTCTCTTAACAGAGCTGCTAAAACAGTCGTTTTAACAACAGAAACAGTTCAATGTGGTGAATTCTGCATTATCTGGGTTTTTTGTGGATTTCCAGACAGAATAAGTGATTTTGTGTGATCTTTGTGAGAAAAGACGTTTTAAGCCATAAAAACCTATTTGTAAGCCATTCTCTTAACAGAACTGCTGGAAACCCTGTTTTATCAACAGAAACAGTTCAATGCGGTGGAGTTTACATTATTGGCTTTTTCCTGGATTTCCAGACAGAATAAGTGATTCAGTGTGCATTTGGATGATCTTGGTGAGAAAAGACGTTTTAAGCCATAAAAACCTATTTGTAAGCCATTCTCTTAACAGAGCTGCTAAAACAGCCGTTTTATCAACAGAAACAGTTTAATGTGGTGAATTCTGCATTATCTGAGTTTTTTGTGGATTTCCAGACAGAATAAGTGATTCAGTGTGCATTTGGATGATCTTGGTGAGAAAAGACGTTTTAAGCCATAAAAACCTATTTGTAAGCCATTCTCTTAACAGAGCTGCTAAAACAGCCGTTTTATCAACAGAAACAGTTTAATGTGGTGAATTCTGCATTATCTGAGTTTTTTGTGGATTTCCAGACAGAATAAGTGATTCAGTGTGCATTTGGATGATCTTGGTGAGAAAAGACGTTTTAAGCCATAAAAACCTATTTGTAAGCCATTCTCTTAACAGAGCTGCTGGAAACCCTGTTTTATCAACAGAAACAGTTCAATGCGGTGGAGTTTACATTATTGGCTTTTTCCTGGATTTCCAGACAGAATAAGTGATTCAGTGTGCATTTGGATGATCTTGGTGAGAAAAGACGTTTTAAGCCATAAAAACCTATTTGTAAGCCATTCTCTTAACAGAGCTGCTAAAACAGCCGTTTTATCAACAGAAACAGTTCAATGTGGTGAATTCTGCATTATCTGGGTTTTTTGTGGATTTCCAGACAGAATAAGTGATTCAGTGTGCATTTGGATGATCTTGGTGAGAAAAGACGATTAAAGCAATACAAATATGTTTGTAATACATTCTCTTAACAGCGCTGCTAAAACAGCCGTTTTATCAACAGAAACAGTTCAATGTGGTGAATTCTGCATTATCTGGGTTTTTTGTGGATTTCCAGACAGAATAAGTGATTCAGTGTGCATTTGGATGATCTTGGTGAGAAAGGACGATTAAAGCAATAAAAATATGTTTGTAATACATTCTCTTAACAGAGCTGCTAAAACAGCCGTTTTATCAACAGAAACAGTTCAATGTCGTGAATCCTGCATTATCTGGGTTTTTTGTGGATTTCCAGACAGAATAAGTGATTCAGTGTGCATTTGGATGATCTTGGTGAGAAAGGACGATTAAAGCAATAAAAATATGTTTGTAATACATTCTCTTAACAGAGCTGCTAAAACAGCCGTTTTATCAACAGAAACAGTTCAATGTGGTGAATTCTGCATTATCTGGGTTTTTTGTGGATTTCCAGACAGAATAAGTGATTCAGTGTGCATATGGATGATCTTGGTGAGAAAGGACGATTAAAGCAATAAAAATATGTTTGTAATACATTCTCTTAACAGAGCTGCTAAAACAGCCGTTTTATCAACAGAAACAGTTCAATGTCGTGAATCCTGCATTATCTGGGGTTTTTGTGGATTTCCAGACAGAATAAGTGATTTTGTGTGATCTTGGTGAGAAAAGACGTTTTAAGCCATAAAATCATATTTGTAAGTCATTCTCTTAACAGAACTGCTGAAAACGCTGTTTTATCAACAGAAACAGTTCAATATGGTGAATTCTGCATTATCTGATTTTTTTGTGGATTTCCAGACATAATAAGTGATTCAGTGTGCATTTGGATGATCTTGGTGAGAAAAGACGTTTTAAGCCATAAAAACCTATTTGTAAGCCATTCTCTTAACAGAGCTGCTAAAACAGCCGTTTTATCAACAGAAACAGTTTAATGTGGTGAATTCTGCATTATCTGAGTTTTTTGTGGATTTCCAGACAGAATAAGTGATTCAGTGTGCATTTGGATGATCTTGGTGAGAAAAGACGTTTTAAGCCATAAAAACCTATTTGTAAGCCATTCTCTTAACAGAGCTGCTGGAAACCCTGTTTTATCAACAGAAACAGTTCAATGCGGTGGAGTTTACATTATTGGCTTTTTCCTGGATTTCCAGACAGAATAAGTGATTCAGTGTGCATTTGGATGATCTTGGTGAGAAAAGACGTTTTAAGCCATAAAAACCTATTTGTAAGCCATTCTCTTAACAGAGCTGCTAAAACAGCCGTTTTATCAACAGAAACAGTTCAATGTGGTGAATTCTGCATTATCTGGGTTTTTTGTGGATTTCCAGACAGAATAAGTGATTCAGTGTGCATTTGGATGATCTTAGTGAAAAAAAGACGATTAAAGCAATAAAAATATGTTTGTAATACATTCTCTTAACAGAGCTGCTAAAACAGCCGTTTTATCAACAGAAACAGTTCAATGTGGTGAATTCTGCATTATCTGGGTTTTTTGTGGATTTCCAGACAGAATAAGTGATTCAGTGTGCATTTGGATGATCTTGGTGAGAAAAGACGTATTAAGCCATAAAAACCTATTTGTAAGCCATTCTCTTAACAGAGCTGCTAAAACAGCCGTTTTATCAACAGAAACAGTTCAATGTGGTGAATTCTGCATTATCTGGGTTTTTTGTGGATTTCCAGACAGAATAAGTGATTCAGTGTGCATTTGGATGATCTTGGTGAAAAAAAGACGATTAAAGCAATAAAAATATGTTTGTAATACATTCTCTTAACAGCGCTGCTAAAACAGCCGTTTTATCAACAGAAACAGTTCAATGTGGTGAATTCTGCATTATATGGGTTTTTTGTGGATTTCCAGACAGAATAAGTGATTCAGTGTGCACTTGGATGATCTTGGTGAGAAAAGACGTTTTAACCTTCCTGTCGTGTTCGGGTCAAATCTGACCGATTTCCATTTCGATCAATCATAAATAT
>NW_026910483.1:0-14373 GCF_963691925.1 Scomber scombrus
GTGATCACACTGTCTCCACCAACAGATCAGGGGGGTGACTCATGTTCACTGAATGGCTTGATTTGTCTGAGTCAATGTTACTCAAAAAGGTGGTTCACAGGGGCTTTTTTTAGCTGTTTTCAGAAATGGTCACAGGGTGATAACCTAAGGTTGCCCTTGGTTTAGCCGAGCACATATGCTTTTTTTTTTAAAGCAATTCTCCCACATTGAGACTAAATTAAAACAACATCTAGTTGACCAAACCGATATTAAGAAAAGCCTCCATTGCTGTGCTGGAAAAGAGTGACACCTCATCTGGCAGAGGTGCATGTGGTAGGATTTTTTCCCAAGTGTTGGGTAAAAATTCAGTGCACAAAAAGACAAAAGAAAATAGCCAGCATAATTCCATTTCATGTCAATTCGTCTTTTATTCTGTATACACAAGACAACATTTTGACCACAATGGTGTTCCTCAGAGCATTTTGGTCAAAGCATTTACAGCATCTTGAAATGTCACGTCCATAAAGGACAAGAGAAGATTTGGGAAAAGATAACAGTGTGTGGGTATTTTTTCTTGATAATAAAATAAATTATCAAAACCAATTATGACTCTCTCACTATCCTAAATAAACCCATATAAAGTGACAATACCCACAACAGCTAGTGACATAACACCAGAAGTTTAACCAACCAGTCAGCCGACAACCCCAGTACCAATTACTGGTCATTTTATTATTAAACGGCACAAACATATCAAAAGTACGCCAACGATATAATAGAAATATACACACAGAATAATTCTTACATGTATCATTATCAAGATAAATCTGATAATATATCTTATCATTTCGTCATTAAGTACCTGTATGTGTAGGTTCTGTCAGTGTTGTTTGAACTGGTAGTTTTGAGCTTGTGGTGAGCAGAACGCCCGCCCCACACACACACACACACACACACACACACACACACACACACACACACACACACACACACACACACACACACACACACACACACACACACACACACACACACACACACACACACACACACACACACACACACACACACACACACACACACACACACACACACACACACACACACACACACACACACACACACACACACACACACACACACACACACACACACACACACACAGGTTAGAGGGGCTGTGGACAAGGGGGGCCGTGCAAAAGAAGTTTAAAGTGGGACAGAAAGAGAGGGAGGGGAGATTCTGGACAGCTAAATCAAAGCAGGATGAGAAGAGTGTGGAGGTGGGTACCCTGTGAAGGTGTGCCAAGAGAACAGACAGAGAGAGACAGAGAGAAAGACAGAGAAACAAAGAGAATGCTGGGACTCCACAGTCACCCCTAAATCCCACATTCAAAAAGGCATTCTGGACACATTCCTGCACAGCAACCACACACACATTCATGCAAAAAGAGTAGCCTGCATGTATATACACATGTGCTAATGTATGCATACAGAAGATGAGAGGGCAAGAAAAATGATGTGCTGCTGGCAAAAACATCCAGCCCTCACCTTCTGCTACAACGCAATGCAAAGACACCTGGCAACACACTACAATAGTCAAAGTGTAAAAAGTGTAAACTCCTGGAACATTAATGTGAAATAGGTAATTCTACTGTTTACTTGTCAACTGTCCAGACAGAGCTAATAATAATATGATTATCATCGTGATAACTTCCCAGAGTTGTTAAAATCCTGTCTTGTGGTATCATAAAAAACAAAATTGTTTTGGCGTCTGGTAAGCTTTCAAATTCATGGATCTATTACTTAAACCAGCCTTCCTTGATCATATCTGAGGCAATGTATCCCCTTACACAGTGCTGTTTTTGCTCTAAATGCCAAGTCACTATAACAAACACACACACACTGTAAGAACACCAACCTGTGGTACTGGGTCTGGAGGAACTGAAACTCTTCCTTGATGCGGTCTAGAGTCTCTGGGTAAGTTAGTTTCAGGGACTGGGGTGCCCCCGATGCTGCCGCCGCCGCCGCTGCTGCAGCAGCTACCACTGAGGCAGAGGACCCTGGAGGTGGCTGCAGAGGTGCCTGAGAAGAGAGGAAAAGACATCCCTAAGAGATAAGACATACATAAGTTAGACTTTTTACAAATACAGCATGGTTATAATCATTCTTTACATCTGATTTCAAAATGTCAGTAACAAAAAACTACAGTAATACAACTAATTTCTTGTGATAAAAGAACAGCCTCACACACTACGAGTTGCGTCTATTTACAATACTACACGAGTGCCGTGTGTACGTGTGTGTGTATGTTTGTGTGTGTGTGTACGTGCATGTATTCCAGAGAATACTGTTATCGCCAGCAGAGCCAGATGTGAATGGGTCACTAAGACTTGGATGGAGGTGCGCAGAGTACAAGAGATTCTTAGCCAAATGAGCACACATTGTTTAATTGCACGTCTGAGTAGATGAAAAAAAGAAAAGAAAGAAAGAAGAGCAGTGGGAGGGAGAAAAAAGGGAGGGGAGAAGACCTCATCATGGCTGAAGCTCCCAACCCCCGTGCTTAGTCTCCCTTCTCTGCAGGGTCCAGAGCAATTAGGAGACTACAACCATAGGGGTAATGCTGCAGGACAGGCAGACAAAAGGGGGCTGAGAGGTGGACTAGGAGGGTAGTGGGGGCTATCCGTCTGTCTGTCTATTTGGCTCTGTGTCAAAATAACAGGGTGCAGAAGCCAACAGGGACAGCCGGTTCACAAGCTTCATGATGGTCAAGATGATGGTGCGGTTAAGTGATGATCATATAATTTTATGTAGGACAGCACTGACTAGTTTCGATATGGCTTTGTTATTTCTGTATTACAGGCCAAAGCCTCTTAATTAAAAGGGGTTTGCTCTGTTTTCAGCCTTTAATGGATGTGTAAAGAAAGTTAAAAAATAGCATAAAAATGGTCAGAATTTTCCACGATTATAACATCATAAAAATTGCAGTTGGCTAAAAGAAACTGGCAGGTAATACAATAATAGTGGAGGATAAATCTTAATATTTTTCTTAATGAAAGTTGTAAGGATGAGCCTGTTTTAAAACTATACGGTTACATTTCTACAAAATTGAAACATTTTCAGAATGTGTGTCAGAGGACATAGATAACATCCAGTTGAACTCTTCTTACATTCCAACAGATCTGAGTCACAACTTGCCATGAACTTTTAATATTTTACCCTGCCGTAGGTGTGGTCATGTTGCTTTGCAAGTCTTCGTCTGCGAGCCATGCCTTCCTTCCAAGGATTTATTATAATGTACTAACCATTGTGCAACATGGATTAAAGATGAGACATGCAATTAATCTTGATTTGATCTGCATTTTTTTTATAATTTTTTCCTAGTAAGTATGTTCACAAGGACACACCTCATGTTCAACAACAAGGACAGAAATGGGCTAGCAAACATTTGTCTAGTACATCCTGATAAATGTCTCGTCTCAGGGAGAAAAAGAAATTCAGCAGCCTAAAAAGGTGCATAAGAAGAATCAACTAAAGCAGGTCCTATTTGCTGAATGAGTCAATGTAACTGAGCCATTTTGTAATTTATGGATAAGTGAAATGAAGATGACCAGATTTGATGGTGAAAGAGTACATACTGAGCAAGAAGGGATGACTATTTCACTACTTTGGTCACTGACTCATTGTTTACCCCATCCTCTCTCTTTTATGCTTGAGTCAAGGAATTACTTCCCATATTGACTTCTACAGAGCTTCTATACAAAGAATTTGGGGATGGGGGGGTCATATCGGCATCGATTACTACCTGGCTCATATCTAAATAAGCCTATGAGGATTTTATTATGAGCAAAAAAGAAATCATACATAATAATATATGGGATGGAGAAAACTGATGACTAGATAGTCTAGCTTTGGTTGAACCATTCCACACCACTTTGGACAACACAGGACCCCAAAAGCAACAACTTTTCCATCTCAACAAAATATCCTACAAGCCACGTTCAATAACAGCAGCCACACACATGCGGGTAGACTTGAATGACAGCAGTGATGATTCATTTGGTTAAAACAAAAACAAACAAAAAAAACAACACAACATCTCACATCTTGATGTCCTACCCGTCAATGATGCCTGTCACACATTAATGATGTTTAATTAACAACCTAATCACAACATCACTCAACCCCAAAAGGAATGCCAGAGAGCACATGAAAGATGTTACAAGCAATTGCATGTTGGCATGACAAGAGCAGTGTGTGCCAGCACCAATATTCATGTAAGTGTGTGTGGATAGGTGATATATGGAAGGGGTGAAAGAAAGCCAAGAATGTGTTTCAGCAGGTAAAAGATTATCCCAAGAGAGAAAGGATAGGGAACTGATGGGTGGGGAGAGAGAGAGAGAGAGAGAGAGAGAGAGAGAGAGAGAGAGAGAGAGAGAGAGAAGAGAGAGAGAGAGAGAGAGAGAGAGAGAGAGAGAGAGTGAGAGAGAGGAAGAGAGAGAGAGAGAGAGAGAGAGAGAGAGAGAGAGAGAGAGAGAGAGAGAGGAGAGGGAGAGAGAGAGAGAGGAAAATGAAGGATGAGAGTGGGAGGAAAATAAAATAGTGATAAGGACAGGTGAAACTGGAAATACAGAAAAGAGAAGGAAACAGTGTGTTCCAAAAAAGAAACAGGAGAGAAGAGGAAAGGGTAATAGAGAAAGAGAATACTGGAAAGGCAGGCAAGGGGGGAAAAAAGAAGATAGGAGAGGGGCTGTGGCCTCATTGTTCCTCTTTCTAACAAGCTGCTCTCAATCTGTCGGCCAGATCCCCCTCCTAGAGCACACACACACAGTTTTTTTTTTTACATGCACAAACTCACCCTCACAAAGATACACATACACATTTTGTCAGTCTTGCTCACACTTACACACTCCCCTTTTCTCGCACAAAACCCATGATTACACACACACACACCCTTCTTTCATACAACACACACACATAGAGCAATTACTCTTCACGGAGGGAAAAAAAGAGCCAGGGCCATTTTATGGGAGGATGGAAGGAGGAAGAAAGAGTGGACTATCTTTCTTCTCTCTCCTCACTCTCATTTTTAATCCCCCGCCCCCACCTCATTTTCTTCTTTTCAACAATTTTCGGGGTTTTCTTTTTTTCTCTATAACCATGACTCCAGATCACAGGTGAGAGGAGAGGCATTGTCTTCCTGAGAATTGGAGGCATGGACGAGGATAGAGAGAGTTCTTAATGTCTAAGAAAAGATGGGAGTATAATTTCGAGATGGAGGAAACTGCCGTGTCTCTGCTGGCTCAGCCACTCAGTACGCTACGAACGACTCCAGTCTGCTTGTTAGGATTGTTGTGGTGATGATTCACACGAGACTAGACTGGACAACAGTGATAGATCCAAAATACAGGCAAAATGCAGATCACATCCCAGCATACATAACCTCTTTCCTAACTTCTTACATCTCCCATGAAGTGCTGCTATTAGTCTGCTCCAAGTCCTGATTAAGATAACAGCTGAGCAGGCTTTAAAAGTGAGAGGTCAGGTCATCAAGCGGACCTGCTGACCTGTGGGAATGGATCTATGCTGGGAGCCTCACCTGATAATCCCACAGTCAGTTATTCCCTCCCTCTCCAACATGTCCTGGCTCAAAAGCAAACAAGAGACATGCCGTCTGCCCTTGAACAAAGCTTACATAGACTGAAATCGCTGTTACACAATTACAGGCTAGATCCTTCTGTGGCTCGCACAATCGTAAAGTCATCTTCTGTAATACTGAGGAGGGATTGCATGAGGTGGGATGGCATAAAAGAGGAAAGCTTTCCTCTGATATGATTAGAGATCATCTGATTACTCAACTGTTTAGATAAATCAGTGGGGAGTTGTTTACAGCCCGTGGTGGTTAGCAGCGCCACTGTGATCTGTTCTGTTCCAGAAAAGCAGCTGAAAAAGCTATAGGCTAAAGTCAGGGGTTTAAGGCAACCTATTGCACAAGCTCAAAGAGGAAAACCTTTGATATGACCCTGTCGCATCAGACGTACACGCACGCACGCGCACGCACAAACACATTCACACTAATCTTGCACTTAGCCCAGGAAGGCCTAAGTCAATTGCGATGATTAAATGAGGACCTGATGAGTGGATGAGAGAGCTAGCGCGAGAGTATGAGTCATCGATGGGGATAGAAATGATTTAAATCAGACCCCACATCCCTTCTGTGGGATAGGATAATGGAAACAATCCAATAAGGCTGTTTTACACATGCTAACTGGTGAGAAACAGCTGAATGCCAACAACAGCACTGTGCTAGTGGTGCTGCAACATAACAGATCAGGTTATATGCTCGGCACGCACATAATTTCCAAGGGTCACATGCAACATAATACATGAATGCAAAGTCATGTTCAAAAACGCACAAACAAAACGTAGGAAAATGACATGAAAAATAAAAAACAAAAACATTAAATTCTGATGTGAGGCGACACTTAACGGTCTGGTAATCCCTGAATGGAATCATTGCTGTTTTCATTTGAGTTACCTCTAATTACACCGCAAGCAACAAACCACTATGATCTCACATCCTTGCTTTAACCCCCCACTCTTAAAAAATAAAAAAAACATGTGCACACACATATGCACATAAACACACACAGACCAGACAACACACCCACACATGCCTACTACAAACGCTAAGTGAATGTGCACACGATGCAGTTCTCCGCAAGTATTTACAAGCACACATGCACTTTATTGTATTCACACATGACTGTAGCTCCCACGTCAATGTCGATGGGAATCTGCAAGATGTGTCTCAATCCTCACTACCCACACTGACCCACAAGTGATACATAATTTGCTAATGGAGCTGAAATGGGGCCATCGCTGTTATGATGTGGTTGTGTGACCATAGGAATATGATGGTTCACTCAAAAGAACAGCGTTTTCTTCATAAAGGCTGCAGGGGATGAGGAGAGAAGCTGTTTTCTCTTGGATGACCTCTCACGTTCTCCTTGCAATTTTCACATGCGCTTTCCACATCTGGCATCAGAGGAGGGGGAGAAAAGACAATTCTTCCACAAGATTGTCTATACCCACAGCTTTTACTACTCTGACATGTACCACTCTCCTGTTTCTGTTCTGCCTTTTTGTGTTCCCCATTACAAATCCTGAACGTTGATTGTGTCCAGCTTTGACTGAGGAGTGTAGCTTATACCAAAATGACACTGGTAGCAAAACCAATTTAAATCCAACATTAAATTTTGCCTGTTCACACAATAAATAATCTCCAAAGCCTTATATGTAGATTTGTTTTTTATTTGTTTAATCAGAGCTTGATCTGTCTGTCTCCTTCAGCTGGGAAGATGCTGTGCGGCTGCCTCCCTTCATATAGCTCGGCCCATTAGTCAGGCCACTAATTACACTGCTTACCCACAGAGTCGATCAGAGTAAACACCCACCACGCTCTCTCTCTCTCCCTCTGTCATCAGACTACCACCAAGGACGCAGTGACAGTAGGTCTGAACCAGAATAGCTTTTCTGAATTTGTATCTCTGTGTATCCACCCACACAAACACACACCTACACACCTACTATTTCCAAGACAGACATGAAACATGTCAATACGCTGTCCTTTCTCTAAAGCATTTGGAAGTTTAAGCCTCATATATTATTCATACATGACTGTCAACATGTTGCAGTGATTTGCATTGTTAAAGAAGCTTGCAGAAAAGACACAGGTCTATAGCCCCCACCTCCACCTCCATCCCCCACCTTACATCAAGGCAGCTATCTGCTAGGCTCTGCACAGGGGAAACGTGCTGGTAATCTCTCAATGATTCCTGCACTTATAGAAGAGGGGCTGCCAGGCACCTGTTTCATTAGTACCACACATCTTTCTTTCTCAGTTTTCTCCTCCGCCCTCCTCCCCCTTCTCATTCCTCTCTTCTTCCTCCCACAAGCCTCGTTATTCAAATTTCCCTGCTGTCAGCCCACATTAGCGAAGCGCCACAGTTTGCCTGTCAGCTGGCTTAATTGCTGGAGGTGCCTTCTTTTATTAGGTAACCCCCTCTGTTCGTTTGTTCCTTCCACTGAGACGCACCTCCACAACAGCTTGTGTAAACCAGAGATCCCTTGGCTCAGTGGTTAGCACTGTTGCCTCACAGCAAGAAGGTCATGGGTTTAAACTCTGGCCATCCAATGTCCTTTCTGGTGCACTGGTGTGGGTTTCTGGTTTCTACCCACCATCAAAGTAATGCATGCTAGGGTTAATACTCTGGTCTGTGCCCCTGACCAATGGCACTGGCAAAAAGAACTGGAGTTTGTCCCTGGGCGCTGCACTACAATTTTAATTTTAATGTATGCGATTGCTGAGAAATTACAAGAAATCTTAAAATTTTCTTCCACTTTTCCTCTCTCTCTCCTGTCATTGAATCGCTGGCTGAGCAAAGCAGACGAGCTGCTGATTGATAGCCACACTCTCAGCGCTGGAGAACAGTGGTGTTAAAGAGCTAAAAGCATGCTAGGCTAAGACTGTTAAGTTAGCTTGGTGCTAGCTCTGATGATAGAGAGGGGTCACTCATTTAAAAGTACTCTTCTCAGAACTGTTTCTCCTAAGTTACCTCCTAAAAGTCAGGTATTACTTTAGAACGGTCACCTGTATCGATGGGGTGAGGTGGAGAAGATACATCTATAAAGAGTTGAGCATGATCACACTACTACATTTCCCAAATACTATACCAATACCATTAGCAAAGTAGCATTTCTCACTGGAAGATTGGATAATTTAAAAAACAACCAAAATGGATGAATTTTGAAAATATGTGGTGTAGTTTGGGAAAATAAAGCATATGATCAAAGGTATGCTGTGATCCAGGATTCATTTATGGTGCTACCCAGTCTTCATACAACCATACCGATTTTAATTACTAAGTTTAGGTGATGCTATCCTTTTATTAAAAGTAAGAAAAGGTTTAAAAGTACTGAGTATGTAGTGTGGTGCACCAATGGATTAACACTGTCAAGAAAATGTTACTGGAATTATTAAATGGTTTTATGCGTCCACGGGGACTGTGCTAGACAAAATGAGCTTTTTAGGAGGCAATAGTCATAAACAAATCCAGTTTAACTGCATTGTCTAATCCAACGTATTTGGAAGTGACGATGAAAGCAAACACACCCAAACTGTTGGTTATTAATAGTCCACTATAAAAGAGTGCACCAACAAATACATCAAATGCAATTCTTCATACTAAGTTGAACCAAGAACAATGAATGTTTTACAATGGATAGTTTGGATGGTGACCAAATAAGCAGTTAAGAACATATGACAAAAAAGACTTGTTAGAAACCTGTCTGATCACCATTTGCCCCAGTGGATCAGAAAATGTTATTTGCCAAATTTATGACGATGGCCAAAACAACAAGAAATAACAACGGTCAAAAAGTTATTTTAAGGGCAGTATTTGTGAATATTTGTAGATGGTGAGTAAGGAGAACACTGAATAACTGATCACTCACAATAAACCCCTCCCCCATCTCAGGGCATTGTCCAGACAAAAATGGAAGTAGAGGGTTGCTGGAAATATTATGACCAATCTTATTGTGACCTTTGAGATGTTTGGATGACTGTAATCAGTTTTAATAATTCTATTATCTTCTGCAGACCAGGCCTAATGTAAACATTGAAATATATTCCCTACTCCACTTTCTCCCAAAGCAAAGACACATATGGGGCATTTTATGTTGTGTTATTCATTGTGGGGTAAAGCTAACCTGCTAAAAATGCCACAATTTTCTCTATATAAATGTATTTATCCTTTCAAGTCTGAATTATATGTATAAGTTAACAGATATTACAAACCTACAGTTCATTTCTGATTCGAACACATTTTTTATATTCTACTGATGTTTCCCTTTCTCCAGTGTAGCCACTCCTTTCTGTGTCTACAGCATCGCTTGTATGTTTCTGTCACAGTGGCAGATCTAAAGGAACACTAAGGATCTGAGACAGCCAGCCATGCCTGCCATGTCCTATACTCCTCTCAGCTCGTCTACTGTATTTGGCGTCAGGCTGAATCCCAAAATTATCTGGGCGCATACAAGGGCCTGAGGCACTTTCCCGAATCTTTCTATGTCATGTTTATGTAATTTGGACACCACAGATGCATTACATCTGTGCACATGATTAGATTTGTTTTATCTATAGTGAGGAGAAGTTAAACCCAGGTGTTCACTGTATTTAGTCGGTACATGTACAAGATGTGCAAGAAATGTGATTAAAATTACCATTATGCCCACAATATGTGTTGAAGGGATTTTCTTGTATGTGTGGATTGTTCATGGTTTAAACAGTCTAGCAGTATAGAAGCAGGTAAATACCATGTTCAAACTTTACATGGAAAACCATGAAAGGCCTGTTGTAAGAAGTCTATAAACATGCAGGTTAAATCACATGTCACCTGCTACTAAGTCTCTTGGTCAGAATCTGATAACGCACCTGAGTATGAAATGAATGTATTAATTATCACTCTATAAAAATATGAATTTCATAATATATGGGTCACATCCTTCACAGCAGACCAGCATTCAGTGGTGACAGGTTACTGCCAGCACAGCGCTTTGGAGATTAAGCATTTTACCGGGTTGAGTGGCCCTTCACTCTGGAGGTGCAAACAAGAGTTACTGATGGTCGGAGACTTTCTGGGGATGGGTGGCTCACATGGTGCTGTTGAGATCTGCCGAGGGTTGAAAAGAAACAGGGCTGCTGGTCTAAACATTCCACCCAGCCCCGCCGCAGTCTGCTCCTCTCACCCTGGGACGCCTGCCCATACATTAAGATGTGGTTTGGAGCTCTCACAAGAACACAGCGAGGAGAGGCTGGATGAGAGGGATTGGGTTTACAGTGCAAAACCACAGACCCACAGTCTGCCTCCTGCCCTGCCTTCCTGCAGTCAGCTATACTACATGCACAGCTGCTGGAGTGTGTATGTGTGATGTTTGTGTATGAGCTGTATGTTTAGGCATGGCAGACTCATAAGATCACTCAGCACAGGCTGAAGTACGGGTTACATTGCATCATGATAGTCCAAATGAAGCATTACCACCAGCATACAAAAGCTACAAAAAAATTAAAAAAACAATTTCTCTCTCTGGATATTCAACTGCATGAATGAATTTGTTGGAAGAGTGAATTCAAGTGGCATTCACACACACACACATTCGCATTCATATGAAACTATACTCCACAGCGTGCGTAATCTGGTTTCAATGCATGGGACATGAATGTTCAAACACTGTCAGGGGTGGGGTGCAGGGTGGCATGGCTGAAGGATGTAGATGAGGGTTAGGCAAATGAGCAGGTCTTAATTGATACTTCACACAGTTGGAGGACCAGTGTTTATGTATTTCAGTCTGCTCAAAAGCTCTCCACCTAACTCGACTAAAACAAATTAAAGCCATGCAGCGCAAATTTCGCTCCTAACCCTCACAGAGATCCATCTCAAAACAAATGGCGTGCCAATTTCTCTCTCCATTTTTACAGCCACGAAAGTAGCCGTTACAGAGGACTTCTGGTAATAGTGGTGAGCTTTCTCAACAAGGGGTTTAAATCTAATAAATCAGTAAAGCAGGGGTGTAAATCAGCCTTGATATTACTGAAAAGTAAGTTGTTAAAAAAAAAAAAGCAACAGCAGATTTTTTTTAAAACAATGAGTGGTACTTGAGAAGGGCAGACCATTGAGGGAAGGTGTCAACAAGCCAAGCTGACTCACTCCCCCCCCTCTCTCTCGTCTCACAGCCTGTGTGGAAGGCACAAACAAACACACACTTCATCATCTGGGTCAACTCCACAATAGTATAGAGATAGAAGGAGACTCCATGTTTCTAAGCTGATGATGGTGCCCACCAAGGACATGGGATTCACACACAAAGGCACTCAGTAAAGTTGGACATTGTTTAAGGGATGAGGGGGGGCGGCTTTGCCTCACTAAACCCCAACTCACTGCTGTGGATCTGCCAGACTGACCTTCATAAGACAAATACTACACCTGGCGTTGATATAAAGGCAAACAAGATGCGATGCGATACATTTAACTGCCTGAAGAGTATCATATTTCCCCTACAGTGGATTCCCAGGAAATACACAATAAGGATGACAAAGACAAACAACTGCACTTTCATACTGAGGCTCATTATGGTTTAAAATCAGAACGGAGGTCATTACATTCACATTATATTTCACTGAGGTTCCGGTTTTAAGACATTAACCTCATAAATAACATGTGGACTGTTACATAGTCTTGTAGCCTACTTACCGGTGGTCGGTTTTGAGGAAACATTGTAGCCGCCGACTTGCGTCTCTCTCTGTGTGTGTGGTTTTTGTCCTTCTTCTTTCTCCCTTTTGGGGTGGAAAGCTTCGTCGAAAAATACGAGCAGCCGATGTACTATTGTTAGTCTCACAGAGGCATTTGGCCTGGTTTCAGAGGTAATGGCAAAGCTAGTCTCGGCTCGCTCATTCCTTGCTTCAAGACTCCTTTGTTCTGGGTTATATCTCCAACCCCGCACCGCACCACACTCTCGACGTTGTAGTAAGGACGGGAAGAGGAGAGGAGAAACACCCGCCGGTCCAACAGAGCTTTCGTCCAAGTCCTCAACTTGGCGCTTCCAGCAATTACGATATCGCAGTCGGTTTCCCTCTCCGGTATATTTTCACCGTCCGTAGCATAAAGACCAGAGAGGAGGAAGAGGAGGAGGAGGAGGGGGGGCGGTGGATGTGGTTTGCTTGTGGCTTCGGAGACGGACACACCACCAGCACATTCAATGCAGCCGCAGCCTCTTTTGTCTCACTCGTTGGCCTGCACTCTTTTCACACAACACTCCCAGTCCCTCACTTCTCTCACACCCCCCTTCTCTGATCCTCAATGGGACATAACATATGAGTAGCTTTCTTAAAGGCGGGGGTGGAGTGGGGTTGGGGGTGGGGGGGCGACCTAAAGACACGGTTTGCTGCTTTCCACCCACAGTTTGTTTTATCAGAATGAATAACCTCATGAGGGTTTTGTGATGTGAACCATAATTTTATCCAATCTACCGCTTAAAGATTGGATAAAGTTATAAATACTGTTTGAATGCGAGCATCAAGCATTCACACAATGCTGCTCTTCAAATAGCCTGATGATATTTGAAAAGAAACCAAAGCTGGCTTCTCTTGTTAGTGTTGCATTGCAATTAGGTTCATTCGCATATAGCCATGTAATTGAAAATATATCCACACAATTAAAATAATAATTATTTTATTTTTAAATAAAGTGCACATGTTTCTCCAGAAAGAAGAGGTTGAGAGGAATTGTTCACTGATTGAATGAAATCTCCACGTGGGGCTCGGCCTCGGCACAGTAAACACTGGTAAAATGAGCCAATGGGTGTTGAGAACACCCACGTGGGGCGTGCTGACCGTTTACTGATTGGAGAGTGTAGGTAGCACAGTGCTCCTCGCGTCAATCAAAATGGGCTACAACCGCTCTGTGAGGGTTAACCCTTTCCTGGGTGCAGGGAGTGATTAATGAGAATGCAAGGAGTTGTGTGGTGGCTGTATCAACATTCAGTGGTTTCCCCTTTTCTCCCCACAAGCCGTCAGTGCATTCAAAAATCTTACATTGCTCTCATTTGATCCTCGTTGATGTGGAAATAAATAGAGTCCGTTCTAACGTCTGCATCATCTTGTTCATCATGAGATGTCAAAAATTAATCCTAACCACAGGGAACTGACCAAACAGACCTAAATCAGAGCCCAAACCCGCCAGAAACACAATAATGACATTGCTGCAATGCTTGCATGGCTATATATTAAGAATGGGTATTGTTGTTACCTGGAAAAGGAGAATTATTCTGGAGAACAGGGAAAAAAATGGTGGAAAAATTGGTATTCTGGTGGCACGACCCCTTTAGCGGGGCTCATAATTAGAGAGAGAGATATTGAAAAAGCAATTTCTGACAGTGGAAATCACAACCTGCAGAGGTGGAGTTGGAAAATATAGATGGGTGTGTGTGTGTTTGTGTGAGAGTATATGTGTGTGTGTGTGTGTGTGTGTGTGTGTGTGTGTGTGTGTGTGTGTGTGTGTGTGTGTGTGTGTGTGTGTGTGTGTGTGTGTGTGTGTGTGTGTGTGTGTGTGTGTGTGTTTGAGAAAGAGACAGAGAGAGGAAAAGCAGAGGGGGAGGGAGGGAGGGAGGGAGGAGGAGAAGGAAGAGAATAAAGGATGAAGGACAGCAGGGGGGATGCTGAGAAAGACGAGCCAGTAGGAGGGTTAGTGCACACCGCTGATGAAAAAAAAGTGTGTGTGTGTGTGTGTGTGTGTGTGTGTGTGTGTGTGTGTGTGTGTGTGTGTGTGGCTTGTGCATGTG
>NW_026910484.1:0-12557 GCF_963691925.1 Scomber scombrus
GATGCATAAATGTTTTGTTGTTATTTATTCCACAGGGAAACAAATAAATCATTATAAAACATTTAAAAAAAACCTTTGTAGGTCTGCTCAGGTCACTTGGTGTCATGATATCTGCTCAAAATCTAAATATCTTCAACCCAAACTTTTTTAGGTCAATCTTTAGCACTTGTATGAGGTATGTAATGCACAGACAGACCATCAGATTGTGTTATGGTTGCTATAGATACAGGTTCCTTCCTTCCTTCCTTCACTTCCTTCCTTCCTTCCTTCCTTCCTTCCTTCCTTCCTTCCTTCCTTCCTTCCTTCCTTCCTTCCTTCGGTATGTATGCACAGACAGACCATCAGGTTGTTCTATGGTTGCTATAGATACAGGTTGTGTTATGTTTGCATATAGATACAGGTTGTTCTATGGTTGCTATAGATACAGGCTGTTCTATGGTTGCTATAGATACAGGTTGTTTCTATGGTTTCTATTAGATACAGGTTGGGTTATGGTTGCTATAGATACAGGTTGTTCTATGGTTGCTAGAGATACAGGTTGTTCTATGGTTGCTATAGATACAGGTTGTTCTATGGTTGCTATAGATACAGGTTGTGTTATGGTTGCTATAGATACAGGTTGTAGTATGGTTGCTATAGAGATACAGGTTGTTCTATGGTTGCTATAGATACAGGTTGTTCTATGGTTGCTATAGATACAAGTTGTGTTATGGTTGCTATAGATACAGGTTGTGTTATGGTTGCTATAGATACAGGTTGTAGTATGGTTGCTATAGATACAGGTTGTTCTATGGTTGCTATAGATACAGGTTGTTCTATGGTTGCTATAGATACAGGTTGTGTTATGGTTGCTATAGATACAGGTTGTTCTATGGTTGCTATAGATACAGGTTGTGTTATGGTTGCTATAGATACAGGTTTGTTCTATGGTTGCTATAGATACAGGTTGTTATATGGTTGCTATAGTTACAGGTTGTTCTATGGTTGCTATAGATACAGGTTGTTCTATGGTTGCTATAGATACAGGTTGTTCTATGGTTGCTATAGTTACAGGTTGTGCTTTAGTGTATAAGGAAGAATAACACAAATCACTGCTGACATCAGAGATCCTGCTGGAGACATTTATGAAGTTGACTTTCATTTTTTTCATCTTCCTCC
The DNA here is from genome assembly GCF_963691925.1 of Scomber scombrus. NCBI lineage: Eukaryota > Metazoa > Chordata > Actinopteri > Scombriformes > Scombridae > Scomber > Scomber scombrus. Next base: position 1,159 of record NW_026910484.1, read on the forward strand.
CTTCCTTCTTTCCTTTCCTCCATCCTTCCATCTTTTCCTTCCTTCCTTCTTTCCTTCCATCCTTCCTTCCATCTTTCCTTTCTTCCTTCTTTCCTTTCCTCCATCCTTCCATCTTTCCTTCCTTCCTTCTTTCCTTCCTTAATTCCTTCCTTCCTTCCTTCCTTTTTTCCTTCCTTCCTCCTTTCCTTCCTTCTTACTCCCTATCTTCCTTGACTCGAGGACAACAGGAGGGTTAAAGACGTGTGTGTGTGTGTGTGTGTGTGTGTGTGTGTGTGTGTGTGTGTGATGTGTGTGTGTGTGTGTGTGTTCTTGAGACTGTTAGTCATCTTATTATTGAAGTATTTGGGTTTATAAACTTGCATTCATCAGCACACTCTCACCTCCATGTTTCCCGGTGGCTGTGGTCGTCCTGGTCAGAATCACACCACCAAACATGCTGAACAAAGAATCAGCCGCCAGTGTTCATCAGGCTTCTTTTCATTGTTGTTTGGCAAAGTTTAATATGGGGAAGTTTTTTCTGCAGTTTTGTGAGCAATGTGTGGTTTTCATGTTGGTCACCTTCCATGGAGGTTGACCTCATGTGATGTCAGTCATTTTTTCGAGGATGACCGCTGTATATTCTGTTGGTAATATGGATCTTATCGTACTTCCTGACCTGTCTTTTGGTTCAGTGGCCTACTGATGATCTTTCACCACTCTCCCATAGAGGTGTAACAGTCAGTGTATTGGTCCCAAACCAATAAATAAAGCTGTTCTTTTAGGTACCTGACATTCAATGGTTCTGTCCGCTCCCCGACCCAAACAGGTTCTGTCAAAATAGTTTAATAATGCACAATATTGCAGGTTTACCTTGTCTCCTTCCTTCCTCCTCTTTTCCTCCCTCCCTCCCTCCTTACGCCTTTCCTTCCTTCCTTCCTTCCTTCCTTCCTTCCTTCCTTCCTTCCTTCCTTCCTTCCTTCCTTCCATCCTTCCTTCCTCCCTTCCTTCCTTCCTTCTTTCCTCCCTTCCTTCCTTCTTTCCTTCCTTGACCTGAGGACAACAGGAGGTTAATTAAGTCACAGGTGTACTCACTTTAGTTATAATGGTCACAGGTGTACCTTCCTCCCTTCCTTGTCTCCTTCCTTCCTCCTCTTTTCCTCCCTCCCTCCCTCCCTCCCTTCCTTCCTTCCTTCCTTCCTCATTCCTTCTTTCCTCCCTTCCTTCTTTCCTTACTTCCTTCCTACCTTCCTTCCTCCTTTCCTTCCTCCCTTTCTTCTCTCCTTACTTCCTTCCTCTTTTCCTCCCTCCCTCCTCCTTACACCTTTCCTTCCTTCCTCATTCCTTCTTTCCTCACTTCCTTCCTACCTTCCTTCCTCCTTTCCTTCCTTCCTTACTTCCTTCTTTCCTCCCTTCCTTCCTCCTTTCCTTCCTTGACCTGAGGACAACAGGAGGGTTAATTAAGTCACAGGTGTACCTTCCTCCCTTCCTTCTCTCCTTACTTCCTCCTCTTTTCCTCCCTCCCTCCATCCTTACTCCTTTCCTTCCTTCCTTCCTTCCTTCCTTCCTTCCTTCCTTCCTTCCTTCCTTCCTTTCTTCCTTCCTTCCTCATTCCTTCTTTTCTCCTTTCCTTCTTTCCCTCACTTCCTTCCTACCTTCCTTCCTCCTTTCCTTCCTCCCTTCCTTCTCTCCTTACTTCCTCCTCTTTTCCTCCCTCCCTCCCTCCTTACTCCTTTCCTTCCTTCCTTCCTTCCTTCCTTCCTTCCTTCCTTCCTTCCTTCCTTCCTCATTCCTTCTTTCCTCCCTTACTTCCTTCCTTCTTTCCTCACTTCCTTCCTACCTTCCTTCCTAGGGAAATAGGAAACACTTTGACACTTCCTGGTCTAATATTAGGAGAGTCTTCGTCTCTCTCTCTCTCTCTCTCTCTCTCTCTCTCTCTCTCTCTCTCTTTCTCTCTCTCTCTCTCTCTCTCTCTCTCTCTCTCTCTCTCTCTCTCTCTCTCTCTCTCTCTCTGAAATACCTTTTATACCATTAAAGCAGAACGGAAATTCCACATTTATGAAGCTTTTCTATCATCCACTCACTCACCCTCTCATTCTCCTTCTAGGTTTTTTATTAAAACTCTCTCTCTCATAATAACTTTATTTATTTATGTTTATTTTTAAAACAGGGTCGCAAACTGTTTTCTATGAAATCAAGTAAAACATAGAAAGAGGAAAATCAATAGTTCTGATTAAAAGTACAAACAGGCAATTTAGATTATAAAACCATTAAATACAGATAAAATATAGAATTAAAAATATAAAAAATACTTTTCAATACTATAAATGTTTTTTAATCTTTTCATTTTATTTCTATTAGTTTTTAAATTATATTCTACTTCACTTCCACTACTATTATTATTAGAATAATTCTATATTTTATTAAATCTTCTTATCAATTTTATTTGACAGTTTTTATTTTTCTTTATAATCTTTTTTTTTAACCTTGTTTTAAGTCTAACATTTATTAAACTTTTTTTCTCTTATTTATTTTATTTTAGATTTTTATTATAGACCTGAAATCTTTTTTATTATTATTACATTTTTATTCTTTATTTAATTTAATCTTTTTAATCTATTTTAACCCGGTTATTGCTTTTTTAATGAACTTCTTTTCTAATTTTCTTTTCCCCCCCTTTATTTATTTTGAGATTTATTACATTTTTCATCATTATTATTTCCTCTCGTTTTCATTGCTCTCATTTTATTCTTTATTTTTATTCCTTTTTCTTTCTGTCGTCACTCGTTCTGTTTTATTATCAGCCTGTCAATCAAACTATGAAACACTATGAACTACATTATTAACCTGCTCTATAAATATAGTTTTAATGAATTCATTGATTGATTAATTGATTGATTAATTGGTAACCTAGCAACAGCAAGGCTACGATATAACACAGCTCCACTTTTATCTTCTTATTTCCAGTATTATTGCATTTTAAAGATGTTTGTATAACTGCAGAGAAACAGAAGATACTTTAATCAAAATTTTTATGATTATTACTTTATTTCCACACACGTTAAAGCTCCCAGCTGAACACACACACACACACACACACACACACACACACACACACACACACACACACACACACACACACACACACACACACACACACACACACACACACACACACACATATAAACCACAGACTCCTCAGAGTGATGAGAGAAAACTCTTAAACACTCAGTTCTCAGCAGGGAGCAACAACCAGACTAATGTGAGAATAATAGATTTACTAGATAGAATAAAATGCTTTATTGTCAGTATATTTAACATATAATGAGATTACAGGTGCAACTCTATTACAGATTAAAAACAATGCAAAACATGCAGCTGAACAAAGATGACACGTTGTAAACAGCTGCAGCTATAAAGCATAATGTGTGATGTGTGATGGTGTTGCACTTAAATAACATAAATAGAATTAAAGTAAAATAAGTTAATAGAATCCGGTTCTCTCTCTGCTGTGCAACACAGTGTGCTCCATCAGATGTTGCAGGGTTTTTTTTTTCTGTTGCCATGGTTACCGTGATGCAGCAGAGAGAGAGAGAGAGAGAGAGAGAGAGAGAGAGAGAGAGAGAGAGAGGAAGAGAGAGGAGAGAGAGAGAGAGAGAGAGAGAGAGAGAGAGAGAGAGAGAGAGAGGAGAGAGAGGAGGAGAGAGAGGAGAGAGAGAGAGAGAGAGGGCAGAGAGAGAGAGAGAGAGAGAGTGAGAGAGAGAGAGAGAGAGAGAGAGACTCTGCAGATAAAAGAACAAAACACGACGATTCACTAAAGTCTAAAATAATGTGACTTGAAACAGCAGCAGCAGAGTTAAACATAGACACACATGTTAGCACATAGCTGGTGTTTGTTGTCATAGTAACCATCCTTTTATCAAGAAACACAAACACCAAGAAAATTATAGAGCAAATCTTAATAAAATACCTTTAAAAGTGTGAAAGCTGCCTAAAGAAGCACATTCATTGGTTTCTGATTATTATATATATATATATATATATATATATATATATATATATATATATATATATATATATATATATATATATATATATATATATATATACTAAGTTATATATAACATTACATTTATTATATAGATCTATACTGTAGATATGCAATAACTGTGTTGGTGCACTACAACAACTTTGATGCAACTTTGATGCTGATGGGACCAGGTCGGGAGCTCCGGTCCTCTGAAATGAGGCCAACGCTGAAGTAACTTAAAACTCTGCATTCTATCAAAAGGCCACCAGGGGGCGACCGTTTTGGTGTCAAAAGGACTTCCGTCTCTATACAAGTCATGGAGAATTCACCAACTTCTCACTTGATTTCTAACCTCAGTAAACGTTTTCAAAATGTGTTTATGGTCTCAATCGCTAGTTTAAAGCCTTCTTCAATGCAGTATGATGTTCATTTGGGACATTTTGGCCTCCCTGATTTTATATGTGACGATAAAGCAGGGTATGCATTAGGGCGTGGCTACGTGGTGATTGACAGGTTGATTGGTTCACAGGTTCAGGAGGGCGCCTCTTGCTCCTCCTGATGCCCATATAAGTACAATCCCTGTTTTTATTTTACCCAGCATGCACCCTGAAATTTTCAAGATGGCGCTGCTCAGATCCGATACTATTGGCCTCCGAGCAGCAGTCCACAAACCAATGGGTGACGTCACGGATGTTACATCCATTTTATCTACAGTCTATGGATGTAAAGCACCTCTACTGTAGATTTGATGCTGATGTAACTTTTTGATCTTTTTTCTAGTAGAAATGTTTTTTACTGCGCTGAAAACATGAAAACAAAACCTGAACTAAAGTTTTAAAGTTCCTTAACCTATAAACTGCAGCTTGTGTATCTCACCACTAGCAATGTGATTTATACTGTAAAGTGATTATAACGTTACAGACTAAAATCATTTTTAAAAGAATCAGCTGAAGTGGAAATAAAGAACTTTGAACTCTTGACCAAAAGTTCAAAAGGGGACACCTTCCTTCATTCCTTCCTTCCCTCCTACCTTACTTCCTTCCTTTCCTTTCTCCCTCCGTCCTTCCTTCCTTCTTTCCTTTCCTTTCCTCCTTCCTTCTTCCCTCCTTCCTTCTTCTTCCTTCCTTCCTCCTTTCCTCTCTTCCTTCTTTCTTCTGTCCTTCCTCCTTCTTCCTCCTTTCCTGCCTTCCTTCCCTCTTCCCTTCCTTCCTTCCTTCCTACCTCCCTCCTTCTTTCCTTCCCTCCTACCTTCCTTCCTACCTTTTCTTCCTCCTTCCTTCTTTCCTCTGTCCTTCTTTCTTTCCTTCCTCCCTTCCTCTTGTCCTTTCTCCTTCCGTCCTTCCTTCCTTCTTTCCTTTCCTCCTTCCTTCCTCCTTCCTTCATTCCGTCCCTCCTTCCAAAGGGAGACTATGGCGCACTCCTTAAATCTGTTGTATTATTCCTTTTATTTAGTTTTCTGCATCAAACTTTTCCTGTTTTTAGAGAATCAGGTGAAACAACGTTAATGATCCTGGAATTAACAGCTCGCTGCTTTTCTAAGTCTCTTAAAGGTTTCTTTCCTTTTTAAAGGAAGGAATGAATGAAAGGAGGGAGGAAGGAAGGGAGGAAAGGAAGAAGGAAGGAAAGGAGGGAGGAACAAGGAAGGAAAGGAGGAAGGAAGGAAGGGAGGAGGGAAGAAGGAAGGAAAAGAGGAAGGAAAGAAGAGGGAAGGAAGAAGGAGAGAAGGATGCAAGGAAAGGAGGGAGGAAGGGAGGAAGGAAGAAGGAAGGAAAGAGGAAGTAAGGAAGGGAGGAATGAAAGGAGGAAGAGGGAAGGATTGAAGAAGGAAGGAGGGAGGAAGGAAGAAGGAAGGAAGGAAAGGAGAAGGAAGGAAAGGAGGGAGGAAGGAAGAAGGAGGGAAGGAGGGAAGAAGGACGGAAGGAAAGGAAGAAGGAAGGAAAAGAGGAGGAAGGGAGGGAGGAAGGAAGAAGGAGGGAAGAAAGGAAGGAAGGATCACTTTCTCACAACTAGCAATGTGATTTATACTGCAGCTAAAATCATTTTTTAGAGAATCAGCTGAAGTGGAAATAAAGAACTTTGAACTCTCGAACAAATAAAAAGGGAGACTATGGTGAAATCAAAGGTTTACACTCCTTAAATTATTTGTATTATTCCTTTAATTTAGTTTCCTGCATCAAACTTTTCCTGTTTTTAAACAATCAGGTTCCAGTCGCTGCTTCTCTGAGTGTCTTAAAGGTTTCTGCTTGACTTGTTTTTCTGGTCACTGTGTTAACCGTGTGTGTGTGTGTGTGTGTGTGTGTGTGTGTGTGTATTGTGTGTTTTTCCCTCTGCAGGTCAGTCCGAGCTGAAAATGAGTGCAGTAGGGGAAAGCCCGCTGGACCCTGCCACGCCAGAGTCACGCAAGAGGAAGGGCTCACCATGCGACACGTCAGGGCAAAGGTAAAGACACACACACACACACACACACACACACACTGATAAACACACACACACACACACACACACACACACACACACACACACAACACACACACTGATAAACACACACTAAAACACTGACACACACACTCACACTCACATATTGAGACAAACACACACACACACACACACACACTGATAAACACACACTAAAACACTGACACACACACTCACACTCACATATTGAGACAAACACACACACACACACACACACTAAAAAAACACACACTCACACTGACACACACACTAATACACACACACGAACACACCCACTGTTACAAAACTCACACAACTCACCACTTACACACAAACACACACTCACTGACACACACACAAACACTGACACACACTCACACACTGATAAACACACACACACACACTAACACACACACTGATACAAACTCACACACACAAACACTCACACACACTAACAGACACTCACACTGATAAACGCACTCACACACATTCACACACACACACACACACACACACACACACACACACACTCACACACACACACACACACACACACACACACACACTCACCTTCATCCAGCCTCATAAACAACCTCTCACCTTCTCTTTAACCCTGAATATGTGCAAATCAGCAACCTGCAGGTCACACAGAGGACTGCTCCATGCATCACATGTTATATATCTAAAGTTAAGAGGAAGAGGAAGATGAGGAAGATGAAGAGGAAGAGGAAGATGTAGTTGAGAGAAAAGTCACAATCACAGAGTTTCAGATTAGACATAAAAAGCTTCTATCAGGTGTAAAAGTGAGTTAAATGTGTTCAGTGTGTGTGAGTCTACGAAGCCAAAACAGCTGATGTAAGCTGATGTAACAGCACGGCTCTGACCTTCGTATTCACACACATTCTACACACTCCTCCTCCTCCTCCTCTTCCTCCTCCTCCTCTCCTCCTCCTCCTACTCCTCCTCCTCCTCCTCCTCCCCTCCCTCGGTCACCACGCCTGTGTGTTCTGGCTGGCCAATGCACTGACCTACTTTTGCTGTTGTCGTCTCTCTCACACACTCTCTCTCTCTCTCGCTCTCTCTCTCTCTCTCACACACACACACACACACACACACACACACACACACACACACACACACACACACACACACGGTTCTTTTTTCATGTTTACCACATACCTTGCTCGTTCCTCCGTCGGCCTGGAAGTGTATTATTGGAAGTGGGGACAGAGAGTAAGGTTAAGCTAAAAGGTCAGAAGAGACCCGAGTTGAAAGGTTGGAGGGTTTTTTAACTCTTTCAGTGCCGATGTGCAACTTTAATAAATCAACTTTAACACTTTATTGTGCATTAAATATTTAAAATTCACAATTAATTCTGCAGAGTTTGATGCTGTTGTGTTAGAAAGCAACAAGTTGTCTTCATTTTCATGCAGTAATTGATCCTTAAATGGACTGAATTGCATCTTTAACCCTTTATATACTGTTCTGTTCGGATCAGCTGTAAAAACACCTCAAATGTCTTTTATTGTGAAATTTGAGGACTTTTCCTAAAGTGGCCCAAAATCCTCCCTCCTTCTTTCCTTCCCTCCTTCCTTCCATCTGTCCTTCCTTTCCTCCCTCCTTCTCTCTTTCGTTCCTTCCTCTCTCTTTCCTCCCTTCCTTCCTTCTTTCCTTCCTTCCTTCCCTCCTACCTTCCTTTCTTCCTTCCCTTTCTCCCTCCGTCCTTCCTTCCTTCTTTCCTTTCCTCCATTCCTTCCTCCCTCCCTCCCTCCCTCCTGTCCTTCCTTTCCTTCCTTCCTTCCTTCCTTCCTTCCTTCCTTCCTTCCCTTCCTTCTTCCTCCCTTCCTTCCTCCTTTCCATCCTTCCTTCCTCCCTTCCTTCCTCCTTTCCTTCCTTTCCTTCCTCCCTGCCTTCTTTCCTCTGTCCTTCCTCCCTTCCTTCCACCTTTCCTTCCCTCCTTCCTTCCTTCCTTCCTCCCTTCCTTCCTCCCTCCTTCTATCCTTCCCTCATTCCTTCCTTCCTTTCTTTCTTTTCCTCCCTTCCTTCTTTCCTCTGTCCTTCTTTCCTTCCTTCCTCCCTTCCTCTCTCCTTTCCTTCCTTCTTCCTCCCTCCCTTCCTTCCTTCCTTCTTCCTCCCTTCCTTCCTTCACTCCTTCTTCCCTCCCTTCCTTCCTTCCTTCTTCCTCCCTTATATCCTTCCTTCCTCCCTCCCTTCCTTCCTTCTTTCTCCCTCCCATCCTTCCTTCTTCCTCCTTTCCTTCCTTCTTCCTCCCTCTCTCCCTTCCTTCCTTCCTCTTCCCTCCCTTCCTTCCTAGACTCGATGACATCAGGAGTGTAAACTGAGAATATTAACACCATTTTGTCGTGTCTGTCTGTTTTTCTGCAGTTTGGAGAAGCGGAGACGGGAGCTGGAATGTCGCTACATCGAGGAGCTGGCCGAGCTGCTGTCGTCCAACATGGGCGACATCGCCAGTCTCAACGTCAAGCCAGACAAGTGCCACATCCTGAAGAGCACCGTGGACCAAATCCAGCAGATCAAACGGCGTGAACAGGGTGAGGAGACACATTAAAAAAACAAAAAAACATTAAATGCATCAAGTGAGGATAAATAAAAAGATGATTAACATTTAACTGTAAGGAACAATCAGCAGACCGTAGTATATAAGAAATGGACGTAACATCCGTGACGTCACCCATTGGTTTGTGGACTGCTGCTCGGGAGGCCAATAGTATCGGATCTGAGCAGCGTCATCTTGAAAATTTCAGGTGCATGCTGGGAAAAATAAAAACAGGGATTCTACTTATATGGGCATCAGGAGGGGAAGGAAGGAAGGAGGGAAGGAAAGGAGGGAGGAAGGTAGGAGGGAGAGAGGAAAGAAGGGAAGGAGGAAAGGAAGGAAGGAAGGAAGGAAGGAAGGAAGGAAGGACGGAGGAAAGAAGGAAGGAAGGTAGGAGGGAGGGAGGGAGGGAGGGAGGAAGGCAGGACAGAGGAAAGAAGGGAGGAAGAAGGAAAGGAGGAAGGAAAGGAGGGAGGAAGAAAGAAAGAAAGGAGGGAGGAAGAAGGAAGGAAATGAGGGAGGAAGGAAGGACAGAAGGAAGGCAGTAAGTGGGATGGAGGAAGGAAGGAAGGGAGGAAGAAGGAAGGAAAGGATGGAGGAAGATAGAAAGAAGTAAGGAGGGAAGGAAAGAAGGAATGGAGGAAGGAAGGGAGGAAGAAAGAAGGAAAGTTGGAAGGAAGGGAGGAAGAAGGAAGGAAATGAGGGAGAAAGGAAGGACAGAAGGAAGGAAGTAAGTGGGATGGAGGAAGGAAAGAAGGAAGGGAGACGCCCTCCTGAACCTGTGAACCAATCAACCTGTCAATCACCACGTAGCCACGCCCTAATGCATACCCTGCTTTATCGTCACATATAAAATCAGGGAGGCCAAAATGTCCCAAATGAACATCATACTGCATTGAAGAAGGCTTTAAACTAGCGATTGAGACCATAAACACATTTTGAAAACGTTTACTGAGGTTAGAAATCAAGTGAGAAGTTGGTGAATTCTCCATTGACTTGTATAGAGACGGAAGTCCTTTTGACACCAAAACGGTCGCCCCCTGGTGGCCTTTTGATAAAATGCAGTTTAAGTTAATTCCACATTGGCCTCATGTCAGAGGACCGGAACTCCCCGCCTGGTTTCGACCCCCCCGTACTGCTGCTTCTCTTCTTTAGGTTTTTAATGTTTACCTCACAGGACGTTTCAGACTCGCTCGTTTCCAAACGTTAATCTGACTTCTGTGTGTTTGTTTTGTTTTGAGCAGAGAAAGCAGCTCTTTTGTCTCCGGATGACGAGGTGCAGAAGAGCGACATCTCCTCCAGTAGCCAGGGACTGGTGGAGAAGGAGGCGCTGGGGCCCATGCTGCTAGAGGTACACACACACACACACATACACACACACACACACACACACACACACACACACACACACACACACACACACACACACACACACACACACACATACACACATAATCTCACTCCTCCTCCCTTTTTCCACCCTTCTTTACTTCCTTCCATCTTTCCTTCCTGTCTTCTTTTCTTTCCTTCCTGTCTTCTTTTCTTTCCTTCCTTCCTTCCTTCCTTCCTTCCTTCCATCTATCCTTCCTGTCTTCTTTTCTTTCCTTCTTCCGTCCTTCCTTCCTTCCTTCCTTCCTTCCTTCCATCCTTCATTCCTTCCTTCCTTACTTCCATCCTTCCTTCTGCCCTTCCTTCCTTCTATCTATCCTTCCTGTCTTCTTTTCTTTCCTTTCTTCCGTCCGTCCTTCCTTCCTTCCTTCCTTCCTTTCATCCCCCCTTCCTTCCTTCCTTCCTTCCTTCCTTCCTTCCTTCCTTCCTTCCTTACATCCTTCCTTCTACCCTTCCTTCTTTCTATCTATCCTTCCTGTCTTCTTTTCTTTCCTTCCTTCCGTCCGTCCTTCCTTCCTTCTTTCCTTCTCTCTTTCCTTCCTTCCCTCTTTCTTTCCTTACTTCCTTCCTTCCTTCTTTCCTTCCTTCCACACACACACACACACACACACACACACATAAACTCACCCCTCCCTCCTTCTTTCTCCTCCTTCAGGCCCTCGACGGGTTTTTCTTCGTCGTGAACCGGGAGGGCCGCATCGTCTTCGTGTCGGAGAACGTGACGAGTTACCTTGGTTACGCTCAGGAGGAGCTGATGACGTCCAGCGTCTACAGCATCCTGCACGTTGGAGATCACAACGAGTTCGTACGCAATCTGCTGCCCAGAAGCCTCGGTGAGTGTGTGAGGGAAGGAGGGAGGGAGGAAGGAAGGGAGGGAGGGAGGAAGGAAAGATAGATGGAAGGGAGGAAGGAAGGAAAGAAAGAAAGAAAGAAAGAAAGAAAGAAAGAAAGAAAGAAAAAAGAAAGAAAGAAAGAAAGAAAGAAAGAAGGAAG
>NW_026910485.1:0-27500 GCF_963691925.1 Scomber scombrus
CCTTCCTTCCTTCTTTTCCTTCCATCTGTCATTCCTTCCTTCCTTCCTTCCTTCTTTCCCTTCCTTCCTTCCTTCTTTTCCTTCCTTCCTTCCTTCCTTTCCTTCCATCTGTCATTCCTTCCTTCCTTCCTTCCTTCCTTCCTTCCTTCCTTCCTTCCTCCCTTCCTTCTTTTCCTTCCATCTGTCATTCCTTCCTTCCTTTCTTCCTTCCTTCCTTCTTTTCCTTCCATCTGTCATTCCTTCCTTCCTTCCTTCCTTCCTTCCTTCCTTCCATCTGTCATCCTTCCCCCCTTCCTTCCTTCCTTCTTTCTTTTCCTTCCATCTGTCATTCCTTCCTTCCTTGCTTCCTTCTTTTCCTTCCATCTGTCATTCATTCCTTCCTTCCTTCCTTCCTTCCTTCCTTCCTTCTTTCCCTTCCTTCCTTCCTTCTTTTCCTTCCTTCCTTCCTTTCCTTCCATCTGTCATTCCTTCCTTCCTTCCTTCCTTCCTCCCTTCCTTCTTTTCCTTCCATCTGTCATTCCTTCCTTCCTTTCTTCCTTCCTTCCTTCTTTTCCTTCCATCTGTCATTCCTTCCTTCCTTCCTTCCTTCTTTTCCTTCCATCTGTCATTCCTTCCTTTCTCCTTCCTTCCTTCTTTCCTTCCATCCGTCATTCCTTCCTTCCTCCCTTCTTTCCCTTCCTTCCTTCCTTCTTTTCCTTCCTTCCTTCCTTCCTTCCTTCCTTCCTTTCCTTCCATCTGTCATTCCTTCCTTCCTTCCTTCCTTCCTTCCTTCCTTCCTTCCTTCCTTCTTTTCCTTCCATCTGTCATTCCTTCCTTCCTTTCTTCCTTCCTTCCTTCTTTTCCTTCCATCTGTCATTCCTTCCTTCCTTCCTTCCTTCTTTCCCTTCCTTCCTTCCTTCTTTTCCTTCCTTCCTTCCTTCCTTTCTTCCATCTGTCATTCCTTCCTTCCTTCCTTCCTTCCTTCCTTCCTCCCTTCCTTCTTTTCCTTCCATCTGTCATTCCTTCCTTCCTTTCTTCCTTCCTTCCTTCTTTTCCTTCCATCTGTCATTCCTTCCTTCCTTCCTTCCTTCCTTCCTTCCTTCCTTCCTTCCATCTGTCATTCCTTCCCCCCTTCCTTCCTTCCTTCTTTCTTTTCCTTCCATCTGTCATTCCTTCCTTCCTTGCTTCCTTCTTTTCCTTCCATCTGTCATTCCTTCCTTCCTTCCTTCCTTCCTTCCTTCCTTCCTTCCTTCTTTCCCTTCCTTCCTTCCTTCTTTTCCTTCCTTCCTTCCTTTCCTTCCATCTGTCATTCCTTCCTTCCTTCCTTCCTTCCTTCCTTCCTTCCTCCCTTCCTTCTTTTCCTTCCATCTGTCATTCCTTCCTTCCTTTCTTCCTTCCTTCCTTCTTTTCCTTCCATCTGTCATTCCTTCCTTCCTTCCTTCCTTCTTTTCCTTCCATCTGTCATTCCTTCCTTGCTTCCTTCTGTCCTTCCTTCCTGCCTTTTCATGCCAAAGAAGGTTTGTTCATTATAATGTGTTGATGCTTTCTTCCTTGTTTACAACTACAGCTGATATCTGAGGCTTTCATTTCTGTTTCTACTGCAAACAGCTTAACCTTCCTGTCGTCCTGTCGTCTGTTTTGACTGTCCTTTCTTTCCTCCTTTCCTTCTGTCTGTCCTTCCTCCCTCCCTCCTTCTCTCTTTCTTTCCTCCCCCCTACTTTCCTCCCTTCCTTCTTTCCTCCCTCCTTTCCTTCCTCCCTCTTTTCCTTCCTTCTTCCTTCTTTCCTTCCTTCCTCTTTCCTCCCTTCCTTCCTCCTTTCCTTCCTTCTTCCTCCCTTCCTCCCTTCTTCCTCCCTTCCTCCTTTCCTTCCTTCTTCCTCCCTTCCATCCTTCCTCCCTCCTTTCCTTCCTTCTTCCTCCCTCCTTTCCTTCCTTCTTCCTCTCTTCCTCCCTCCTTTCTTTCCTTCTTCCTCCCTTCCATCCTTCCTTCTTCCTCCCTTCCGATCCTTCCTCCTTTCCTTCCTTCTTCCTCCCTCCTTTCCTTCTTTCTCCCTTCCTCCTTTCCTTTCTTCTTCCTCCCTTCCATCCTTCCTTCCTCCTTTCCTTCCTTCTTCCTCCTTTCCTCCCTCCTTTCCTTCCTTCCTTTCTTCCTCCCTTCCATCCTTCCTTCTTCCTCCCTTCCTTCCTTGACTCCAGGGCAACAGGAGGGTTAAGTGGTGCAGAGGTGATGAAATATTCCTCTGTATATCTCATGATGGAAAAAGGCAGACACACATCCTCCAGTAGCTTACAGACGTCAGACCTGGAGGCCAGCGGAGCGTCAGGCAGCATATTTCAGTGTTATCACAATAAGCACAGACAGAAACACATGATCCTTTTAAAACAATGTGTTGCACAGTGATTCTCAATGTGTTGAACTGTAAATAAGAAATTGGGCAAGCAGCAGAAAACTAAACAAAGGGGTTGATGAACTCCAGAGAGTCGAGGACTTTGAGCCCACAGTCAGTCCCTCCCGAAGCTCTTTGGTCCCCTCCCCCCTGAACTCATCACCCTGACCCTCCCCCCTTAACCCTCCTGTGGTCCTCCCGGGTCAAATTGACCCCGTCTGTTTTGACTGTTTCTTTTTTCCTTCCTCCTCTCCTTACTTCCTTCCTCTTTTTCTCCCTCCTTACTCCTTTCCCTCCTTCCTTCCTTCCTTCCTTCCTTCCTTCCTTCCTTCCTCCCTTCCTTCCTCCTGTCCTTCCTTCCTTCTTTCCTTCCTCCCTTCCTTCTCTCCTTACTTCCTCTTTTCTTCCCTCCCTCCATTCCTTCCCTCTTCCTTCCTTCCTTCCTCCTCTCCTTCCTTCCTTCCTCTTTTCTTCCCTCCCTCCCTCCTTTCCTTCCTTCCTTCCTTCCTTCCTTCCTCCCTTCCTTCCTCCCTCCTTTCCTTGCTTTTTCCTTCCTTCCTTCCTCCTGTCCTTCCTCCCTTCCTTCTTTCCTCTGTCCTTCTTTCCTCCCTCCCTCCTTTCCTTCCTTCTTCCTTCCTTCCTTCCTCCGTTCCTTCCCTCGTCCTTCCTTCCTTCCTCCTCTTCTTCCTTCCTCTTTTCCTCCCTCCTTACTCCTTTCCTTCCTTCCTTCCTTCCCTCCTCCTGTCCTTCCTTCCTCCTGTCCTTCCTCCCTTCCTTCTTTCCTCACTTCCTTACTTCCTTCCTTCCTCCTTTCCTTCCTTCATCCTTCCTTCCTTCCTTCCTTCCTTGACTCGAGGCCAACAGAAGGGTTAAACTCACCACCACTATTCATACATTCATCCCTCACTGGATATAGTGTAAAGCTTAGTGTTTACAGTGATGATGTGCGATGGCGTCGTCCAGACACAGAAATGCTGCAAAGACACTAGAGCCAGCAGAGGAAAGAAGGTAGGAGGGAGGTAGGGAGGAAGCAAGGAAAGAGAGAAGGAGGGAGCCAGCAGTAAAAGCCTCACAGATCATGTTCTGCCCAGTTTGACGGCATGTTGACCGGCTGATCATCTCATGAGTCGGCTGAGACCAACGGCTGGTCTTGTTACAACAGAAATATATAGATATGTACTGTACATGTGGTTGGTTGGAAGGTTGAACCTCCTCTTCTATCCTTGTTACAGCAGCTTTTACTCGTAGCCGTGTAGAGTTTCTTGTCTGGAAATCTGTCTGGGTGAACTTTGGCAGCCAGGATCAAAGGTGTAGATGCAGAACAGAGGAGAGAGAATGTACTGTGATATTTAATTGCTGTTTGTGTTGAGGAGATTTTGGGATGGCAGTTTAACAGTTGATGGTGTTAGACAGGTTGAGCTTGAGGGGGCAGAAATATCTTCCCTCTTAACCCTCCTGTTGTACTCGAGTCAAGGAAGGAAGGGAGGAAGAAGGAAGGAAAGGAGGGAGGAATGAAGGAAGAGAGTCAGAAGGAAGGAAAGAAGGAAGGGAGGAAGGTAGAAGGCTTTTTATCACTTATCTAGTGCAGAATTTATGGCTAGAAGCTGGTGGATGGCAGGCAGGGAGTTCCCGTCCCTGAAATGATGCCAAGTAACTTAAAGTAACTTAAAACTGCATTCTATCAAGAGGCCACCAGGGGGCGACCGTTTTGGTGTCAAAAGGACTTCCGTCTCTATACAAGTCAATGGAGAATTCACCAACTTCTCACTTGATTTCTAACCTCAGTAAACGTTTTCAAAATGTGTTTATGGTCTCAATCGCTAGTTTAAAGCCTTCTTCAATGCAGTATGATGTTCATTTGGGACATTTTGGCCTCCCTGATTTTATATGTGACGATAAAGCAGGGTATGCATTAGGGCGTGGCTACGTCGTGATTGACAGGTTGATTGGTTCACAGGTTCAGGAGGGCGCCTCATGCTCCTCCTGATGCCCATATAAGTAGAATCCCTGTTTTTATTTTTCCCAGCATGCACCTGAAATGTTCAAGATGGCGCTGCTCAGATCCGATACTATTGGCCTCCGAGCAGCAGTCCACAAACCAATGGGTGACGTCACAGATGTTACGTCCATTTCTTATATACAGTCTATGGTAGATGGTATGTTTCATGTGATTAAATGACAGAAAAGGAGTAAAAAGTGCAGGTCTTGTTTTAGTCTCCTGACCACTTCTTACTTTGCCTGAAGTGGAAACCAGATATGACAGAGACTGAGATGGTTAGAAGGATGATGAAAGAACTGTAATACCTCCTTAGTCATCAGCTTGGGAGGCACCTGTCATTACAGTGGAACAGCCAATCATGGTTGGGTCAGTGCTGGGAAGAGACTGGGCCGCCATAAAGGGAGTATTGGGCCAAAGTGAAGAGCCATTATTCTCCAAAAAAAAAAGGCTCAGACCCCATCAGTGTTTGGAAGAGTGTGCCAACATTCTTAAGAGGAAATGCAATCATCTTGAAACGAAACTAGCCAAAGTGAGTCACAATAGCTGTATTGTCCCTGATTCCTTCTTCCATGTCCACCAACAGGACAATGATCAAAGGTCCAGTGTGCTGAAACACTCAGGAAACCAGGATTAAAGGAGTGGGATTGGCATCCTGTGATGTTTTGGTATTCAGACTTCTGAAATCAATACAAACTCTTAAGGACCTGTGGCTTCCCACATGTCTGAAAATGTCGGAGCAAATTTCCAAATATTTAGATAGACTGAACACATATTGTGAATCTACATGGTTACTTTCTCACATAACAAATATTAAAGTCTGTGTAAAGTAAGAATAAATATGTGTTCTGAGTTTGACATACCACAGAAAAGTGTGTTGTTAACCACCCTGCCAAATTTGAATGATTAAAAAAATCGCCAAATATATGAAATTAGGCTTCAAAGTTGTGTAAAAGTCAGCCTCTGTCTCTGCTCCCAAACGCTGTGGGAGTGCCCGCCTAGTTCACTGAAGCCCCGCCCCCTACCAAGTGTCACCTGTCAATCAAAGTCACCACCTCTACCAGAAACATGGACGCTACTTCTAAGATAGGGTGACCAGACGTCCCAGATTTCCGGGGACAGTCCCCGTTTTGAGTGACCTGTCCCCGGTCAAAGCTGTCCCCGAAAATGTCCCCGATTTTGACACTGAATGGGGGGAAAATGCGCGCAGACTCAAACACCAGTTATTACGGTAGCCATTTAACGCATCGCCAGAGAAGACGTCGTATGACGTACAGACGTTATCAGGACGTACGACCAGACGCAGCAGCGTCAACAACAACAATCTAGAGGCGGCAAAAAGGAAAGAGAAGAAGACCAGCGGTCATAAATGGTATGTTGTGTATGAACTTAATTATTTTGTGTGAATTGGCAGTGTGTGTGTGTGTGTGTGTGTGTGTGTGTGTGTGTGTGTGTGTGTGTGTGTGTGTGTGTGTGTGAGAAGTGATGTAACATTAAAGTAAGTTGTTTATCTGAATTGAAGACCTAACGTAACTTTATAAAAGTCAGTGGACGTTAACATTATGACAATGTTTTATATCTGTCATTAGTGACGCTGTAACGTTAACGTTAGCATGAGATTACCAGGTGATGACGTTGTATGTGGCTCTGATTTGGAAGAGGGGGAGGTGGAAGACTGCTTTGGTAACATGTGATTTTCCTGTAGGCATAGGAACATGAGACTCTGTTAAAATAATGAATTAATTAATAATAAATCAATGGTTGATAGTTGTGTGTGTTAGGCTAACTTCTGTATTTTGTGTCGGGCTGTGTGGGTAACTAATGACTGTAGTAGTTATAAATGCAGACCATCTGATTAGCTGATGCCCTGAGTCATGTATAATATTAATATACTCATATGTTTTGACTTGGTAATTATTATTAATTACATCTTGATGATATCTACTAGCTACTGGTCTGGCAGCTGTCTTTGCACATGACACTTAACTTTGGAAGAGAGATGTTTTTTCTAAAGTATTCTACATTTGTGTTTTTGACACTGCTGTGCGCTACAGATACATGATATTTGTGGGTGCTGATATTATGATTTATTAACCAGGTCCTTTTGTGTGAAAAAGTACTTCATTAGTATTTCATAATGATAATATTTAATGATTTTTCACCGCCGCATTGAAAATGTCCCCGATTTTCATTTCAGAAATCTGGTCACCTTATTCTAAGAGCTTTCTGCTGCTAACTCAGCTGCTAGCCCAGCGGCTAACTCGGCTGCTAGCTCGGCTAACTGGCTAACTATAGACTGTAGTAGTAGTAGTGTGCGCTGAATGTATTTATACCTCTACAGCAGCAGGGCGGGTTTATGCTAAGCCTAGCTCCACAATTCAAATCTAAATGGTTGAAATGCTTTTTACGCCTTTTTTAGAAATACATTTATGACCTATTTAATGTGTTTAGAAGAAAATGTCTGAATTCACTTTACACAGTCTTTAAAACCTGATAAAGTGACATTAACATTGTTGGGCTGCTGTGGCTCAGGATGTAGAGCGGACGTCCAACAATTGAAAGATTGGCAGTTCGATTCCTGGCTCCTCCAGTTGATGTGTCCTCTGGCAAGATACTTAACCCCAAATTATATATATATATGAATGTGTATGAATGGTGAGTTTCCTCCTGATGAGCAGGTGTTGTAGCTCCTGTCATCAGTGTATGAATGTGTGTGAATGTGACCTGTAGTATAAAAGAGCTTGAGTTGTCATAACGATTAGAAAAGCTCTATATAAGTACAGTCTATTTACCATTTAACAGTATTACAGCTGTTAGTCGGGCTCTTATCTCCACCATCTGACTGGTTGGTGTGAATTAGGACACAGTGACTGACTAACTTAAGGTGGTATCTTTAATATGACTGACTACTTAAGGTGGTATCTTTAATATGACTGACTAACTAAAGGTGGTATCTTTAATATGGCTGACTAACTAAAGGTGGTATCTTTAATATGACTGACTAACTTAAGGTGGTATCTTTAATATGACTGACTAACTAAAGGTGGTATCTTTAATATGACTGACTACTAAAGGTGGTATCTTTAATATGACTGACTAACTAAAGGTGGTATCATTAATATGACTGACTACTAAAGGTGGTATCTTTAATATGGCTGACTAACTAAAGGTGGTATCATTAATATGACTGACTACTAAAGGTGGTATCTTTAATATGGCTGACTAACTAAAGGTGGTATCTTTAATATGGCTGACTACTAAAGGTGGTATCTTTAATATGACTGACTAACTAAAGGTGGTATCTTTAATATGACTGACTAACTAAAGGTGGTATCTTTAATATGGCTGACTAACTAAAGGTGGTATCTTTAATATGACTGACTACTAAAGGTGGTATCTTTAATATGACTGACTAACTAAAGGTGGTATCATTAATATGACTGACTACTAAAGGTGGTATCTTTAATATGACTGACTAACTAAAGGTGGTATCTTTAATATGACTGACTAACTAAAGGTGGTATCTTTAATATGACTGACTAACTAAAGGTGGTATCTTTAATATGACTGACTAACTAAAGGTGGTATCTTTAATATGACTGACTAACTAAAGGTGGTATCTTTAATATGACTGACTAACTAAAGGTGGTATCTTTAATATGACTGACTACTAAAGGTGGTATCTTTAATATGACTGACTAACTAAAGGTGGTATCTTTAATATGACTGACTACTAAAGGTGGTATCTTTAATATGACTGACTAACTAAAGGGGGTATCTTTAATATGGCTGACTACTAAAGGTGGTATCTTTAATATGACTGACTATTAAAGGGGGTATCTTTAATATGACTGACTAACTAAAGGTGGTATCTTTAATATGACTGACTACTAAAGGTGGTATCTTTAATATGACTGACTATTAAAGGTGGTATCTTTAATATGACTGACTAACTAAAGGGGGTATCTTTAATATGACTGACTAACTAAAGGTGGTATCTTTAATATGACTGACTAACTAAAGGTGGTATCTTTAATATGACTGAGTAACTAAAGGTAGTATCTTTAATATGACTGACTAACTAAAGGTGGTATCTTTAATATGACTGACTAACTAAAGGTGGTATCTTTAATATGACTGACTACTAAAGGTGGTATCTTTAATATGACTGACTAACTAAAGGTGGTATCTTTAATATGACTGACTAACTAAAGGTGGTATCTTTAATATGACTGACTACTAAAGGTGGTATCTTTAATATGACTGACTAACTAAAGGTGGTATCTTTAATATGACTGACTACTAAAGGGGGTATCTTTAATATGACTGACTTACTAAAGGGGGTATCTTTAATATGACTGACTACTTAAGGTGGTATCTTTAATATGACTGACTAACTAAAGGTGGTATCTTTAATATGACTGACTAACTAAAGGTGGTATCTTTAATATGACTGACTAACTAAAGGTGGTATCTTTAATATAACTGACTACTAAAGGTGGTATCTTTAATATGACTGACTAACTAAAGGTGGTATCTTTAATATGACTGACTAACTAAAGGTGGTATCTTTAATATGACTGACTACTAAAGGTGGTATCTTTAATATGACTGACTACTAAAGGTGGTATCTTTAATATGACTGACTACTTAAGGTGGTATCTTTAATATGACTGACTAACTAAAGGTGGTATCTTTAATATGACTGACTAACTAAAGGTGGTATCTTTAATATGAGTGACGCTGATTCATCCTCTCATGTTGGACTGAGTGCAGACGCTACAGTGACTGTTTTTAGCACCTTTTAAATTGATACTTAACATAGTTTGTGCCAGAAATGTCTAAGCATGGCATGCCATAAATCACTTTGACTGCTGTGAACCAGAACTCTCAACACAGTTTGATGGATGTGGGACTTTTTATTTTATTTTTACTGACTTCTGAGACCTTCTGCTTTGACTCTCTTACAAGAAAGAGGTTTTATTTCTGGTACGAACATATTAATGCAGATGAGATATTAATGCAGTGACTGTGGTTCAGCTGATAGTCGGAGTAGAAATCTGAACTATGTGGCTGGTTGGTATGAACTGGGAGGCAGTGGTTGACTAACTGATACATACAGACTCATATTCCTTAAATATGAATGTGAATGTATGAATGTCAATACTTCATCCTCTCATGTTGGACTGAGTGCAGACTGGACAGTGACTCAACATCACCTCTTGAGGTTTAAAGTGGTATTACATCGCTGACATAACGTCAAAACTATCATTTTAAACTAAAACTCTTACACATAGCACCTTTTAAATAGATTAATAACATAGTTTGCACCAGAAATGACCACTTTGAAGTAGGATCCTCAACACTTTTATGCATGTGGGAAGTTTTTTCAATGTTTACTGACTTCAAATTCACTTCTGCTTTGACTCCCAACAAGAAACTTCGGGGGATTTCCTTTCTGGTGAAATCATATTAATGCAAATGAGATATGAATGCAGTCTTTGTGGTTCAGGAGCTCCAGACCAAATAGGTGCAGAGTTAAAGAGGCAACAATAAAAGCAGTTTGAAACATATCATCATTACTTTATGATTTATTTAGAGCTGCGTCCATGTGGTGCTCAGATTAACTAGATCATTACATGATTCACAAACTGCTGAGCTCAAGACTTTGACCCATGAACTGAACTTTGGAGCAAATGTCTTCGAGTCAAACTTAAGCACATAAGACTCAAATGTTTTCAACGTGTTTGTGTTTCTGCAGAACTTTTATCAGAGATACACCACGTCTCCCAGTCTGTTCTCTGTCTAAACATAGCGTCCCATCTCCTCCTCCTCCTCCTCCTAATGCAGCTGTTGGTCTAAACGGCCGTTTGGCATTAGAAACCGGTTTGAGCCGCACTGCCCATCCTCTCACCGGATCAGCTTTCACAGCCGACCCGGACCTTGTGTCTAAAATCGCTGACAGGAGAAACATCTTGGGCTGGGAACTTTTTTTAAGCCTCCAGTATTTATGTCTTCTGCTTCCTAGTAGTTCAAAGGTGTTCAGTTTGCAGAGAACTGGAGCTTTCTGCTGGCAGCCAGTCTGAAGGGCAGGAGAACTGTTTAAGGACTGTCTGAAGACTGGAGTCAGGTTGCTATTTAGACACTAGAACCGTCATAAAACAGCCTTCATGTAACACGTTGACCCAAATTCACCAGAAAACTAAAACACACCAGTGCAGACAGGTCCAAACCATAAATGTATGCATGCATACATTTATGGTTTGGACCTGTGTGCGCCACATGGAAGCAGCTCTAAATAAATCATAAAGTAATGATGATACGTTTCAAACTGCTTTTATTGTTGCCTCTTTAACTCTGCACCTATTTTACATTAATATGATTTCACCAGAAAGGAAATCCCCCAAAGATAAGAGTTAAAGAGTCAAAGCAGAAGTAGAATTTGAAGTCAGTATGCACACAAAACAAGGAAAATATGCTTGCAAAGTAACAGTAAGTGTGTTTATGTGTCTGTAATGATTCCTCCTGTTCATACTGACCATCAGAACATCCTTCATCATGTTTACTGTGGAAGTGATGGAGGACTAAACCCACTGATGCTAAAAAGACTGATACTACAAAAAGTACTACTATTACTAATACTCCTCCATAGAGTACTACTACTACTACTACTCCACAAAGTACTACTACTACTACTACTACTACTACTACTACTACTACAAAAAGTACTACTACTTCTACTACTACTACAGAAAAGTACTACTACTACTACAACTACCACTACTTCTATTATACTACTACTACTAAAGTACTACTACTACTACTAAAGTACTACTACTACTACTACTACTTCTCCATAAAGTACTACTACTACTACTCCATAAAGTACTACTACTACTACTCCATAAAGTACTACTACTAATACTACTACTCCATAAAGTACTACTACTACTACTTCTCCATAAAGTACTACTACTACTACTCCATAAAGTACTACTACTAATACTACTACTCCATAAAGTACTACTACTACTACTACTACTACATAAAGTACTACTACTACATAAAGTACTACTACTTCTCCATAAAGTACTACTACTACTAATACTACTACTCCATAAAGTACTACTACTACTACTACTACTTCTCCATAAAGTACTACTACTACTACTCCATAAAGTACTACTACTAATACTACTACTCCATAAAGTACTACTACTACTACTACTACTACATAAAGTACTACTACTACATAAAGTACTACTACTTCTCCATAAAGTACTACTACTACTACTCCATAAAGTACTACTACTAATACTACTACTCCATAAAGTACTACTACTACTACTACTACTACATAAAGTACTACTACTACATAAAGTACTACTACTACTCCATAAAGTACTACCACTACTACTACTACTACTACTACTCCATAAAGTACTACTACTACTACTACTCCTACAAAAAGTACTACTACTACTACTACTACTCCATAAAGTACTACTACTACTACTATTACTACTACTACTACTACTACTCCATAAAGTACTACTACTACTACTACTCCTACAAAAAGTACTACTACTACTACTCCATAAAGTACTACTACTACTACTATTACTACTACTACTACTACTACTCCATAAAGTACTACTACTACTACTACTACTCCATAAAGTACTACTACTAATACTACTACTACTACTACTACTCCATAAAGTACTACTACTACTACTACTACTACTACTACTCCATCATAAAGTACTACTACTACTACTACTACTCCATAAAGTACTACTACTAATACTACTACTACTACTACTACTCCATAAAGTACTACTACTACTACTACTACTACTACTACTCCATCATAAAGTACTACTACTACTACTACTACTCCATAAAGTACTACTACTACTACTCCATAAAGTACTACTACTACTACTACTCCATAAAGTACTACTACTACTACTACTACTCCATAAAGTAGTACTACTACTACTACTACTACATAAAGTACTACTACTACTACTACTACTCCATAAAGTACTACTACTACTACTACTACTACTACTACTACTACTACTCCATAAAGTAGTACTACTACTACTACTACTACATAAAGTACTACTACTACTACTACTACTCCATAAAGTACTACTACTACTACTACTACTACTACTACTACTACTACTACTACTACTACTCCATCATAAAGTACTACTACTACTACTACTACTACATAAAGTACTACTACTACTCCATAAAGTACTACTACTACTACTACTCCATAAAGTACTACTACTACTACTACTACTCCATAAAGTAGTACTACTACTACTACTACTACATAAAGTACTACTAATACTACTACTACTACTACTACTCCATAAAGTACTACTACTACTATTACTCCATAAAGTACTACTAATACTACTACTACTACTAAAGCACTACTACTACTACTACTCCATAAAGTACTACTACTACTACTACTACTACTTCTCCATAAAGTACTACTACTACTACTACTACTACTACATAAAGTACTACTACTACTACTCCATAAAGTACTACTACTACTACTACTACTACTTTGTAATAGTCAGTATGAACAGGAGGTAAACAGGAGGAATGATAACAGAGAGGAAACCCTGACCTCTTATAGTGAACTTAACCTTTAGTATGAACGGTCACATTAAAACAAAGCTTCCCTTTCGCTGAAACCACTTCTCTCTTCTGAGCAGCTTCCTCTTATTGTTCAACCGCTGAAATCCAGGTGAGATTCAGTTATTACTCTGAGCTCACTGCAGTTAGGTTTTAAAACAACAGTGACCCTTTGTTTGGTCTCCTAGGCAACGTACACACTGCTTTATCCTCGTGGTCGACTGCTATGATGTAACACATGGAATTATGTAATAAACAGAAAGATTTACATTCCTCAAATCAGCCACTGTTTGACTTAACCCTCACATACCGTTCATATTCTAACCCGTCACAGTACTTCTGCAGAATTAAGTCTTCATAACAAACTTCTGGACCACAGATCAATTATAAAGATCTCATCAGTCACACAGATAAACATAATTCATCCTTAATGAAGCTTTCAGAGAGCAGAAAGAGTTATTGATTAGTTTTTATGAGAGAAAAATATACAATATAAAGTCTATATAATGATCTAATGTTACAGAAAACAGGAGAATAAAACTAAAATTATCATGTTTAAATGAGCATTTTTGGAAATTTTGGAAAATTTGGGTCAAACACACTACAAAAATGTTTTTAATTAGTTATTTGTATATCATGGGTCACATTAGGAGAAGTCATCACATATCAGACTAATGGGAAAACGTGTTTTTACAGCTCTCAGATGTAAAAATGGGTCAAATTGGACCCTGAACAGTATGTAAGGGTTAATAACAGCTTTGCACAATATTGGCAATAACCATCTTCATAAGGCTGTCTAAAATATGGAATATATTTTGGTTTGTTTAACACTTTTTAAAGTTTTTTACCTTTTGCAAAAGTCTTAGGCCACCAACATCATACACACAGAAAATACAGGAAATATGGACACAAAATTTAATATTAATTATGAAATATTGTTATTAATTAAGGCTCCAGTTGGGTTAAAGAGAACCAGGTTCCTGATGTTGCTACAGTGTAAGAGGAGCTCTGAATACTTACACACTTTAGTCTATAGAAGTTGGTTTTTAATACAGCAGACACATTTCCTGTATTTTCATACATGATGTGGAAATGTCAGATTTTTAACTGAATTTGACTTTGATTTCCTGATATTTACAGATAAACACACAATCCTCTCTGACAAGTCTTATATGCCTCCATTAGATTAGTTGTTGAAGGTTAACCTTTGTGTCATCCTCCCGGGTCCTTCCTTCCTTCCTTCCGTCCTTCCTTCCATCCTTCCTCTTTTCCTTTCTCCCTCCCTCTTACCTTCCTTCCTTCTTTCCTCCGTCCTACCTTCTTTCTTTCCTTTCCTCCCTCCTTTCCTTCCTCCCTTTCTTCCTCCCTCCCTCCTTTCCTTCCTTCATCCCTCCTTTCCTTCTTTCCTCCTTCCTTCCTCCCTTCTTTCCTTCCTCCACCCCCTTTTCTTCCTTCCTTCCTTTCCTTCCTCCCTTCCTTCTTTCCTGTCCTTCTTTCCTTCCTTCCTCCCTTCCGCTTTTCCTGTCCTTCATTCCTTCCTCCCTTCCTTCTTTCCTTTCCTTCCCTTCTTCTTCCCTTCCTCCCTCCTTTCCTTCCTTCCGCCTTCCTCCCTTCCTTCCTCCCTCCTTTCATTCATTCTTCCTCCCTTCCTTCCTTGACTCGAGGACAACAGGAGGGTTAATTATTCACCCTGTATCCAGCAGTATCCAAACATCTCTTACAGTATACTTTGTGATTCAGAAACAACAACAAAGAAAACAACCCAGTAACCATGGAGACAGCTCAGTTGTTTGTCATGACGTTAGTTTATTGCCATTGGTTTGGTCAGTGGTGTTGGTGAGTGAGCACAGTGATCACAGTGGCTTACAGCATGGAGACCCCTCACAGGGGGTCAAAGGTCAATGAAACACAAGATGACATCGCCGGGACTCGACGTTAACTCTTTACATCGACTCGGCAGGTTTTTGGCTGGTGGACTCGTCGACGTCGAGCCCCCCCGATAGGTCGTCACTATTGTTTTTAAACACAGCTACTTGTTTTAATTAAGCTACTTATCAGCTAAATCGATTGTCCTAAATCTACACTTATGGATGGAAGACTGTGGTATACAGGAAGTCACAGAGACACAGTTACAGTAAATAACCGACATTTGGATGGATGAGGTCACCGTTTAAGCTGAGTTTGGGCTGCAAACGAAAGACGGGATTGAACTCTCTGATCGGACCCGAAAGGAGTCAAACACAACGCTCATAAATTAACGTTTTAGTTTCTGCACAAACGTGACAGAAGACAGAAAGATAAACTCTCTGTGCGATCCCAGAATATGACAAACTGAGTCAAAATTATGATATTATTTGATCTAGTTTTATATATTCAACTTTATTCAATTGATTTTCTTTGATTTCCCTTCATTTTCTTTGCATAATGTTCAATTATTAATTCATTTTCTATCCTACAGTGGAGATAACCAAAGAAAATTAAACCCATTTGCAGACGATGTTGTGCTTTCTGTTGCAGGAAAAAACAACCTTAAATTGATAATTAAGTTATTATTTCTGACTTAGCTTGATTGAAGAGAATTTCCAATTAATTTTCACTTAATTATTCATCCTGACAAACACTAGATACCACATGATGTCACGATTTCCAGATTTTTAATGTCTAATTGAGCTCATCCCAGTTAGAAACCATGAGAGACTCTGCTCTTTGTTTGCAGCCCAAACTCAGGGAGGGATCCCACCAGAGGAGAGCGCCCCCTGCTGCCTCCATCGCTAAAAACATCCAGCCTGAGGTCACCTCCCATTACAACTGGTAGGTAAGAATGTATTTATACTTTATACTAGTCGAGGATGTTCTGAGTTCTCTACTTTAACTTTGAGGATAAAAATAAAAAAACATTTTGGCAATGTTTTTGGCTATAAACACTTTCAAACAATGTCAAAAAAAATGATCTAAAATAATAATGCACAGTGAAACTTGACCATGTCGCTAATTTTAAAAGCTCTGCGATGAGTGAGTCTGATGTGAGAACAGACTCCAGATGGGTTTTGTTTTGCTTTTGTGGGAAACAGACGCTCTCCTCTGAAGGAAACCAGCTGACGGTGAAGTTTGTTTCGACAGTATCGATTATCAGAAACCTGACAGACGATCAGACAGACACATAACAGCTTCGCCCTTTAAACATCCTGCTGTCCTCCAGTCAAGGAAGGAAGGGAGGAAGAAGGAAGGAAGGAAGGAAGGGAGGAAGGGAGGAAGGAAGGGAGGAAGGAAGGAAAGGAAGGCAGGACGGAGGAAAGAAGGAAGGAAGGAGGGAGGGAGAAAGGAAAAGAGGAAGGTAGGGGGGAGGAAAGAGAGAAGGAGGG
Source organism: Scomber scombrus (assembly GCF_963691925.1). NCBI lineage: Eukaryota > Metazoa > Chordata > Actinopteri > Scombriformes > Scombridae > Scomber > Scomber scombrus. The sequence continues at coordinate 16,395 of NW_026910485.1, forward strand.
AGGGAGGAAAGAAGGAAGGAAAGAAGGAAGGAGGAAAGGAAAGAATGAGGGAGGGAGGAAGGAAGGACAAGGAAGGAAGAAAGGGGGATGGAGGAAGGAAAGAAGGAAGGGAGGAAAGAGAGAGGAAGGAAAGAAAGAAAGAGGAAGGGAGGAAAGAAGGAACAGTCATAACAGACGGGGTCAATTTGACCCGGGAGGATGACAGGAAGGTAAACATCCTGCTGTTTTATGGGTAATTTAGGGTGTAATTGTGTAATTTCCTCATGTCATTAAAAACACGACACGGAGGATTACGAGCTCATCTTATCTGTCGTTTTGCTGCATCGTGTCGTCTGTCTGATCGCCTTAAAAACCACTCAAACTGAAGCTCGACTCTTTGCATAGTATAATCAACTCCTTCCCCGCGTCGCCTGTCAGTGACATCACTGCTGCTTGCTGCTAAAGACAGACTGATGGGCTCAACTTTCCAATAACGTGATTTAACAGTATCGGTCATTTTTCCTAAATTACTGTATAAACACACTTTATTATGGACTTTATTATAAAAGATTTGTATATAAAAGTATTTGGTTCATTCTTTGTTATCTGTGTAGGAGATCTTTCCTCTCTACTACACTGTAAAGATAACTTAATATTTTGATTCGACAGCTTCTCTCTTTCACATTTCCAACTTTATTCTCAAAATATTACATGTCTTTCCTGAAATATTATGGCTTTTTCTCAAAATAACAGGTGGGGAGTCCCGGCCCTCTGAAATGAGGCCAATGCGGAAGTAACTTAAAACTGAATTCTATCAAAAGGCCACCAGGGGGCGACCGTTTTGGTGTCAAAAGGACTTCCGTCTCTATACAAGTCAATGGAGAATTCACCAACTTCTCACTTGATTTCTAACCTCAGTAAACTTTTTCAAAATGTGTTTATGGTCTCAATCGCTAGTTTAAAGCCTTCTTCAATGCTGTATGATGTTCCTTTGGGACATTTTGGCCTCCCTGATTTTATATGTGACGATAAAGCAGGGTATGCATTAGGGCGTGGCTACGTCGTGATTGACAGGTTGGTTGGTTCACAGGTTCAGGAGGGCGCCTCATGCTCCTCCTGATGCCCATATAAGTAGAATCCATGTTTTTATTTTTCCCAGCATGCACCGGAAATTTTCAACGGTGCTGCTCAGATTCGATACTATTGGCCTCCGAGCAGCAGTAACCAATGGGTGACGTCACAGATTACGTCCATTTTATATACAGTCTATGCAAAATATTCACAAAAGTTTTGTTTGTTTTTGTCGAGCTGGCCAGTAAACATCAGTCTAATTAAAATTTATATTGAACCTCCTTTATCAGTCTGTCTCTAGCATTCAAACCCCCTTAAAAAAAAACACCTTAATAATCACATTAATTATTAAAATACAGCACTCAATCTCTTGACAGTTTTTCAGCAGTGAGTCACGTTTCGCAGCAGCTGCAGAGCGCTTTACAGTTTCCGACCAAAGATACTGTCACAACAAAAGGTTTTTTGGCAGAAGAGCACACAGACGAAATGACACAAAACAACATTTTGGTAATGTACATTTCTTTTTTTTTTTTCAAGTTGTTTCAAACATATTTTCCTTGTGTCTTAAATGGCTGCAGATTTGTACTTTTTTCACCTTCTGACCCTCCCAGGCTCGAGTCCAGAGACGAGACGTTAAAATAAAATGTTTTAAAAAATATTAAAATGATACAACATGTTGATTTTAAAAATAATAATAAAAGACTCCTACATTTGAAATGTCAGTTTGATCAGAGTTACAGTTTCTATAAAATACTGCCTCAGGTTAGTTTTATTAGTGTAATAATACTTCTTAGTGGCACCTTTTGATCTCTAATCTTTACTAGTTTTATTAATCAGTATAAGTAATAATCTCTGTATGTCATCAGTGTTGCTTCACACTCGTTTTTATATCCAATATTTCATCAAATATGTGTTCAAATTTATTTAAAAAGGATGTGTGAATCATCTCCATTGTTTAGAAAAATGAGAGGCAGACTGAGCTGATTGGCTAATTGGTTAACGAGCCGAGTTACAGCTCATTTAAATTGATTTTCCACATGTGTTATTATCACCAGTTTCTGCCTGTGGTTGCTGTCTGGAGGCTTGCAATGACTTCTGGGTAATGTAGTCATACAAATAGATGTTCAGCTGTATGTTGTAGTAGTCTGTACTCCAGTTACTGCTCTACTTCATACAGCTCAGAGAGTAGATAGTGTTGTTCTCTCCCATCAGTTCAGCCTCTCAGACACTAACTCAGCTGTTATTTAGCCTTTATTAAGTATGTGAACGTATATTTAATTTAATGACAGTAGCAGATTTCTGTCCTTTGGGGGAAATAATAATACTAATAATGATAATAATGATAATAAAGTGTGAATGTGAGCCGTGGGGGGTCTCAGAGAGAAAAACACTGATATTCATTAAAACACACAGAGAGAAAAATAAAATCTATCAGGCTAATAAAAAATAAAATCATCTAAAAACTAAAACTCATAAAACACTTGAGCACTTTGAAAATTTAGAAATCAAAAAAAGTAAAGAAGAAGAAAAAGAAAAAAAAGAGATTCCCTTTCGTAGTGTGTTCGGAGCCACACGAAGCCTCAACAGCCTTAACATCACTGCATCGCAGCAAACCCGCCAAAAATATAAGCCCCGCCCCCTCGCTGCTTGTTCACGTTAGCCGGTCGAACACACCGCCTGAAGGCCTCGCAACACCAACGCATGTTTATAGCATTTATTTTATTTATTTATTTAAGATTTAAAGCCACTAAAAGGTGACACTTCATCAGTTTTATAGGTTATTTTATAGGATTTCAGTTATTTCTTTTTAACCCTCCTGTTGTCCTCGAGTCAAGGAAAGAAGGGAGGAAGAAGGAAGGAAAGGAGGGAGGGAGGAAGGAAGGAAGCAAGGAAGGAGGGAAGGAAAGAAGGAGGGAGGGAGGAAGGAAAGAAGGAAGGAAGTAAAGGAGGGAGGAAGGAAGGAAGGGAGGGAGGAAAAAGGAAGGAAAGGAGGGAGGGAGGAAGGAAGGAAGGGAGGAAAAAGGACGGAAAGGAGGGAGGGAGGAAGGGAGGAAGAAGGAAGCCGGGAAGGAAAGGAGGGAGGAAGGAAAGAAGGAAGGAAGTAAAGGAGGGAGGAAGGAAGGAAAGGAGGGAGGAAGTAAAGGAGGGAGGAAGGAAGGAGGGAAGGAAGGAAGGAGAGAAAGGAGGGAGGAAGGAAAGAAGGAAGGAAGTAAAGGAAGGAAGAAGGAAGGAAAGGAGGGAGGAAAGAAGGGAGGAAGGAAGGAGGGAAGGAAAGAAGGAGGGAGGGAGGAAGGAAGGGAGGAAAGGAGGGAGGAAGGAAGGAAGGAAGGAAGTAACGAAGGAAAGAAGGAACAGTCAAAACAGACGGGGTCATTTTGACCCGGGAGGACGACACAAAGGTTAAATTTGCAGATTTTAACTTTATTACATTTTTATTGGTGTTGAAAAGTCTTTAAAGCTTCAACGTCCGACGGGTCAGAGGGAACATATTCTCCCCTCCCCCGTCTACGAAGCTGCGATGACGCCGCCGCCGAAATGTTTTTGCATAAAAAGCTGAAAAAAGGAAGTTTGTCGTAACGTTTTTTTAAAAAGTTTTTTCTTTCGTAATGAGGAAGTGAGGTAGCCTGAAGCTTTGAGTCGGTGGCGGGTCGGCGTCACATCGCTGTGTGTTCAAAGCGGCTAAAAACGTGAACAATCAGCCAAGAAATCATCATCATCATCATCATCATCATCATCATCACAATTACATACTGCATTAAAATATAGATAACACCCAAAGATATTCAATATATATATTTTATACTGTATGTATAAGCAAAATAAAAGCCTCCACAAAATAAACCTCTGAATTATTTTACAATATGTAAAACAAAACACGATTTTTTTCTAACACAATTACTTTAAAAGTGCTAGCAACATTATTTTTATTACAACAATGTGCAAATGTATGTTTATTTGTTTTAGTATATTTTACATTCTAATCACGATGTTTCCCCCCCTTCCCCCTTCCCCCTCCCCTCCAACCCTCCCCCCTTTTATGATAGGTGGATGGTGAGTGGTTGCTAGGAGACAGAGTTGTAGACACGCCCCCCTGCAGACTGCTGATTGGTTGGGATGTAGAGCACAGGACTTCCTGTTTGGTTCAACCGCACGGACTCTAAAAAAAAAGTTTTAAGACAAACGAACGTAAGGCAACGCTTGGCATCACGCTGAGTCCTCCAGCTTCTCCGTCAGCTGATCTGACTGCAGGTAACACACCTGTCTGTATTAACTGAGGGGGGGGAGGGGGTTTATGGGGGGGGGGGGGCATCAGGATCTAAATCAGAACCAAGAACAGCCTTGTTTTAATCTCCTGGAGCTTTTTTAATTGGAGGTAAAACGACTCCTTTGCCTCGAGGTATTTACTCTGTGAAGCCCCCGAAAAATTCCTGGGTGGGGCTCGAGGTTAACGTCAACAGAAACCGCCAATAAGCTATAATAAAATAAATAATAATGCTAATAATAGACTGTTGTTACGTCACCTCCGGAGTCCAATCGACATCCTACTCTTCTCTTTTCATGTGCTTTTTTTTTTTAATAAAGCACTTTAAATTTGAATCATTTATTTATGCTGCACTCTCATGTTTTTAGTCTATATTTTAGTCTATTTTTCTGTACTTTTTTGTTATAATTGGGTTTTCTTGTTTTTTCAATTGTCCAATTTTCACTATTTTTGTTTTTATGCTTCCAATTCTTCCTGTTAAATGTTTGTTTTTAATATAAAGCACATTGGGTTTCCTCTGTGTATGAAATGCTTTATATAAATAAAGCTTTACTCTGCAATGGAGACTCATGTTAAAATATCTCATAGCTCTGTTTGTGATTCTTGGACAGGCTGAATAAACTATATTTTGGCTACTTAAATCTGGCACTAAAGGAAACTTTTATGGCAATATTCAGTTAAAAAAATAAGTAACAAGGCTTATTAATCGTTCTGGAAACCAGCCACAGTGTTATCGTCCAATCACAGTTCAGTATCTAACGAGGAGAAATTAAAAAAAAAAAAAGAATAAATCTGGCACAAATGTTTTTTAAAAAATGGCAACTTTTCAGGTCAGATTTGGTGGAGCCACTGAGGAAGAGGAGGAGGAGGAGGAAGGTGTGATGTTTTTGGCGGGAGGAGCACAGCGTTAACGAGACTGATGAGACGAGGCAGAAGAAGAAGAAGAAGAAGAAGAAGAAGAAGAAGAAGAAGACGGGTTGATATTGGCAGCCGTGGAGCCCTGGTCTGGGATCAGCACTGCAGGGTTAGTTTCGCTCCGTTTGGCACTTCAGTCGACCCGGGGACGAAGAACAAAAAGCCCCGACCTTTGACCTGATTCTCACACAGGCCTGACCCCCCCCCCCCCCCCCCCCTCAGATAGAAAGCATGAAGGGGTTAAAGGAGGAGCTCCAGTGTGATTTCAGTCTAAATATCCAAACCTCACGCAGCTGTTTTAAAAGCTCATCTTTGTCTCATTAACTTCTGAATTATTCTGATTAGAGTCTCTGTTTATGATGGGATGTAACCATGGCGACCATCAGGTACAGATTAAAAGATTCATCTGTGAGAGGACACAATTTAAGACTATGTTTATATCATATTCATGTTTATTTATTTATCTAACTTCCACATCAACGTCAGCTGATTTATATTGTTTCATGTACTGTTATTGTTTCTTTATGTGTCCTTTAAGGCGTCCTCGAGTGTTTTAAAAGGTGCCTTTAATTAAAATGCATTATTATTATTATTATTATTAATAAGGATAACACTTTTACATTAAAACAAATAGCCAAATTAACCTTTTAGGGATCTTTTGGGGCTAGAAAACTGACTAATATTCATCATAATTACTTAAAATCCAACATTAAAATGTGAATATATTCAGTTTATTATCACATAAGATGAATAAAATGAAGAAGCTTCACTAGGAGAATGTTTACTGGCTGTTTTTACCTGATAAATGATGATTTTTCCTGTAATTGAAATAGTGAATTGAGTAATTAATTGATCTTTTTTTAGCTAAAAAAACAGCAAAATGGACTTTAGCTGCTTTCATAAAGTTGTTTCTGTTGCTTTGTTTTCATCCTTCCCTTCTGGCTTTACTCAGGAGGATTCAAAGGAAGTGTGTTATTAAAAAAATGAGGTTTAGATAAGTGAGAGTTGACTGAATTCACAGAGGAGCCTGAGTGAGTCGAGCCTCGGTGGGTCTGTTGGTTGCAGGTCAGAGGTCACGCATGAAGCTCACGCTGCTCAGGACTGATTGGATGGATCAGCTGGTGATTCACAGTATATTTATTATTTATTTATTATAGTAGGACTGGAAGGAAAGAGAGCCTCGGCTATAAATCCTGCTCAGGTTTTTTTTTTTTTTTTTTTTTAGGATCGAGATGAAAGAGAAGCTTCGACAATCAAAGTGTCTCATAAAGTGCTGACGAACAGGCGTTAAAGACGTAAGACTCAAGCTCGTTTTAACCCCAGAACAGTCTCTGATGATGCGTTCAGGTTCAGGACTCTCTGAGCTCAGGGTTTTGGCTTCCTGGCAGCGTGATGCGTTCAAGGACCTCTGGTTTGCTTCCTATCAAGGAACTTCCGGGAGAGATCGAAAAACAAGCTTTTTTACTTCAGTCTTGCTTTAAAATTGTTGGGTTTTTTTGTAGTAAAAGCCACAAAAATAAGGATTAGGAGCTTGTTGTCATTGCTCCTTTAATAATCTGTTAATTGACTCCCAAAATATTGAAGCTTGTGTCTTTTTTTTAACATCAAACCTCCAGGATTGAGGGTTGAGATTGAAGATCAGAGCGTTTTCCTCGATCGTTCCCCGAGTCCTGATAGTCGCAAAAAAAATAAACCTCTGTTGGATTTTTCAGGGGTTTCAGTCAGTCCGTCTGTCTAGAACTCTGTCTTTAATAAAACATCCATTACACCTACACAGCTTCAATAAAGTGTCTCAAATTTAGAAAAGGTTCAAATCTTTTTTTTTTTTTTTTTTTTTTTTAAGCATTAAAAAAAAAAAATCTCGGAGCTCAGATGTTGCAGGGGACAAGAAAACAAAAATCAGGATGTTTAATGTTAGTATGATGAATGTGTGTGTGTGTGTGTGTGTGTTTGTGTGTGTGTGTGTGTGTGTGTGTGTGTGTGTGTGTGTGTGTGTGTGTGTTAAAGGTTAAAATCCACCCGCCGACCACCCGAGACAAAGATTGCATTGATACTCCCACATCCAACGTTAGATTAAAGGAGACGTTCAGCAGCTTTTATATTGAAGTGGAACCACAGTGAGACTTCCTCTTCAGCCCCTCCAGGGTTGTTTTTTTTTTTCGGGGGGGGTATTTTTGCATTAAATTTGGGATTACCCACTGCATTTCCTGCATTGAATGATTTTTGTTAATGTCAATATGTACATTTTCCTCATGAGAAGCCCTTTAGCCAGTGAGCTGCTGGTTTTAATCACAATAGTCTTAATCAGGAGAAAGGTGCATTGGTTGTTGTTGTGGTAATTTAAGCCCCGCCCCCTCCCCTCCCCCACTTCCTGGAGGAGCTCCTTCGTTCCCTTTTATTCCATCCTGTACAGGTTATTAGAGATCCTCGTTAGCTTTGGTCTGCCTGGTGACGTTTTTTGGAGGATAAAAAAAATCAACCAATCCGACGGATGGATCCTTTTCTGAGGCGTGTGGTGCTGAGCGGAGGTACATCTGAAGGTTGTGTGCAGTGAGGTGGAGATGAGGTGGAGGGCCGTCTTGTCGTAGGTGTAGAAGTAAGGGGGGGAGGGGGGGGGGGGGGGGGGGATCGGACGGGTGGAGATGAAGAGTGCCGTGATTTTTTTTTTTTTTTGTTTGGAGGAGGATCCCGTGCTCACATGACGCTCTCAAAGATGATGACTTTGTTTTCGTCGGTGCCGGGAGACAGAGAGGAGAGAGACTTGATGTCGGGGGCCATGTAGTCCAGGTGATGAGCCCCCCACACGGGAGTAGTCAGGTGGGCCCAGCGCTGCAACACAGAGAGCGGGAAACACATCAGTCAGCATGTAAACAGGAAGGTTATTGACCATTATTCATATGCTCGATATTGGCTTTTCTGCTGATATCCGATATTCCCCAACTCTTAATTTCCGATACCGATATTTGCAGGCTTAATTCACAGTCATAGTAAAGTCCGTCAGATTACAGCATGTCATATACTCAACTATTAGATAAGTATGAGTATATAAACACTGTGGCATAATTTACTATGACAGATGGTCGGATTAGGTTTTGGAAGATTTGGGTTTATTTCTTTTAATCATTAGAGTTTCAGTTCAGGCAGATGTTTCACAGTACTTTCCCTTAAATATTAAATCTAAAGTTTAGCTTTTAACCCTCCTGTTGTCCTCAGGTCAAGGAAGGACAGGAGGAAGGAAGGAAGGAAGGAAGGAAGGAAGGAAGGAAGGAAGGAAGGAAGGAAGGAAAGGAGTAAGGAGGGAGGAAGGAAGAAAGGAAGGAAAGGAGTAAGGAGGGAAGGAAGGAGGGAGGGAGGAAAAGAAGAAGGAAGTAAGGAGAGAAGGAAGGGAGGAAGGAAATGAGGAAAGAAGGTAGGGAGGAAGGAAAGGTGGAAGGAGAGACAGGACGAAGGAAGTAAAGAAGGGAGGAAAGAAGGAAGGAAAGAAGGAAGGAAGGAAGGAAGGAAGGAAGGAAGGAAGGAAAGGAAAGGAGTAAGAAGGGAGGGAGGGAGGAAAAGAGGGAGGAAGTAAGGACAGAAGGAAGGGAGGAAGGAAGGATGGAAGGAAGTGAGGAAAGAAGTATGGAAGGAGGGGGAGCAAAGAAAGAGGGAGGAAGGAAGGAAGGGAGGGAGGGAGGGAGGGAGGGAGGGAGGGAGGGAGGGAGGGAGGGAGGAAAGGAGGAAGGAAGGAAGGAATGAAGGAAGGAAGGAAAGGAGTAATGAGGGAGGGAGGAAAGAAGGAAGGAAGGAAAGGAGTAAGGAGGGAGGAAGGGAGGAAAAGAGGAGAGAAGTAAGGAGAGAAGGAAGGAAGGAAGGAAGGAAGGAAGGAAGGAAGGAAGGAAGGAAAGAAGTATTGAAGAAGGATGGAGCAAACAAAAAAGGAAGGAGGGGAAGAACAAAGGAAAAAATAAAGAAAGAGGAAGGAAGGAAGGAAGGAAAGAAGGAAGGAACAGTCAAAAGAGATGAGGTCAATTTGACCCGGGAGGACGACAGGAGGGTTTATGTGTGTGTGTTTATCTACAGAGATGCACAGAGAGGAGATATTATGAGGTAATATGAGGTAATCTGAGGTATTATGAGGTAATATGAGGTAATATTATGATGTAATGTGTGTGTTTACCTCTTTGAAGGTTCCCTTGGCTCTGAAGAGTTTGTAGAGGACGCTGACGGGGATGCAGAGCATGGAGGACAGAGCCATGCACCAGCCAATCACCTCGCCCCACCACGGATACACGTATTGGTTGTTGTAGGTCAGAGGCTTATAGTTCACCATGTGGAACAGAAAGATGCCCTGCAGAGAAGAGGAAGAGGAGGAGGAAGAGGAGGAAGAGGAGGAGGAGGAGGATAGTTTAGTTTAGTTTGTACAAGTTAAAATTTACACTAAAAAATGACCTAAAAACCCCAAATAGGTTCATTTAAAGGAAGGGAGGAAGGAAAGGAGGGAGGGAAGGTAGGAGGGAGGGAGGAAAGGAGGAAGGAGGGAGGAAGGACAGATGGAAGGAAGGAAGGTAGGAGGGAGGGAGAAAGGAAAAGAGGAAGGGAGGAAGGAAGGAAGGAAGGGAGGAAAGGAGGGAGGGAAGGAAGGAAGGACGGAGGAATGAAGGAAGTAAGGAAGGTAGGAGGGAGGGAGGGAGGAGAAGAGGAAGGAGGGAGGAAGGACAGACGGAAGGAAGCAAGGAGGGAGAAAGGAAAAGAGGAAGGGAGGTAGGATGGATGGAGGAAAGGAGGAAGGAGGGAGGAAGGACAGACGGAAGGAAGGTAGGAGGGAGGGAGGGAGGGAGGGAGGGAGGGAGGGAGGGAGGGAGGGAGGGAGGGAGGTAGAAAGGAAAAGAGGAAGGGGGAAAGGAGGGAGGGAAGGAAGGATGGAGGAAAGAAGGAAGGAAGGAAGGTAGGAGGGAGGGAGGAAAGGAGGAAGGAGGGAGGAAGAATCTGAGCAGTATGTAAAGAGTTAAAGCATCAAACCTAAAATAAGACATCTGTTGGTGTTAATATAATGAAACATGATTGTAATGATTATAAAGTGTCTTATTGTCTTATTGTCATGCTCATTATAAACATCTCATGATAACACATAGCACAGCTGGGTTGAGTTGGAAGGAAGGAAGGAAGGAGGGAGGGAGGGAGGAAAGGAGGAAGGAAGGAAGGAAGGAAGGGAGGAAAGGAGGAAGGAAGGAAAGGAGTAAGGAGGGAAGGAAGGAAGGATAGAAGGAAGGAAAGAAAGTAGTAAGGAAGGAAGGAAGGAAAGGAGTAAGGAAGGAAGGATGGAGGAAAGAAGGAAGGAAGGAAGGTAGGAGGGAGGGAGGAAAGGAGGAAGGAGGGAGGAAGAATCTGAGCAGTATGTAAAGAGTTAAAGCATCAAACCTAAAATAAGACATCTGTTGGTGTTAATATAATGAAACATGATTGTAATGATTATAAAGTGTCTTATTGTCTTATTGTCATGTGACTTCTCTGGCAGCTCATTATAAACATCTCAATATTACACATAGCACAGCTGGGTTGAGTTGAAAGGAAGGAAGTAAGGAGGGAGGGAGGGAGGGAGGGAGGAAGGAAGGATGGAAGGAAAGGAGGAAGGAAGGAAGGTAGGAAGGAAGGAAAGGAGTAAGGAGGGAAGGAAGGAAGGATAGAAGGAAGGAAAGAAAGGAGTAAAGAAGGAAGGAAGGAAGGAAGGAAAGAAAGGAGTAAGGAAGGAAGGAAGGAAGGAAGGAAGGAAAGGAGTAAGGAGGGAAGGAAGGAAGGATAGAAGGAAGGAAAGAAAGGAGTAAGGAAGGAAGGAAGGAAGGAAGGAAGGAAAGGAGTAAGGAAGGAAGGAAGGAAGGAGAGAAGGAAGGAAAGAAAGGAGT